>NW_027663164.1:87500-135000 GCF_963989245.1 Nansenia antarctica | reverse complement strand
AAGGATAGCGGGAGGATAGAAATTAATAATATTAGTGTTTCTGTGTGTCAAAGCGGGAAAAGCAAGGCTAGATGTATGCAAATAAATGATGTATCAATTTCTTCCCCGTGTATAATACTGAAGGTAAATGTACAGCAGCGACAACCTTTGTCATGGTTTCTTAGGTTTTCATTTTGGAGACATCTAGTGGACATTTTATGACATTACATTCGTTACTGCCTTTATTCAGTGTATATCGGTTTTTGTTTAGTCACATGACGTTTAGTCACATGACGTTTAGCACACTGTTCAGACGTGATAGCTCGTGGCAGCAGCTGGCTGAGAGAAAGAGCTCCGGAGAATCTCTTTGTTTACATTCTTGCCCTGGAAAAGGCTTTGCTTGTAAGTTGCCTTTTCTTTTCTTGTTTAACTACAATGTATGGTGTATATGTTTATAAATACATGGCTTATATTGTTTGAGTATAACTATTTGTGTTGCTGTGTTGATATTGTATGTTGGCTACATACTGTTGATGTTGAAAGTGTAACAGTATAGTTTTGAGCATTGCAGTAATTGTGCTCTTGTGTTTATTTGCAGTTTTACAAAAATAACCAAACGACCACTCATGTTTCTGAGGATTTAGTAAAGAACTGAACTTTACTCCAGCGTCTGAGGATTCATTGATGTGTCAGTGTGTGTTCGCTATCTGTTGAAGTTGCGCCCTGGTTACGCGCAGTGGGAACAGAATAACCTTTATCAATGTTCAAACCTTTAAAACTGAAAGTGTTGGAAAAAAAGTTCTGTGGAAAACGTCTGACCACAGCACACAGTGAGAGGGCTGCCACACGGTACACGTTTATCATGAATGAAAAATAACAAACCGGCTAACCCTTTAAACTGAAACAAAAACCCGGAATTGCTAAACGTCAAACAATAGTCCAAACTTAAATAACAAGATAGAAATACGTCATTGTCGCACGCTCTCCAAACACACAGCCAACTCTGCCACAGGTGTCTGTGGTTTCCTCTCACTCATTCAATCATCTGTCACGCCCCCGTGCACTTCCTCAAACTAAACAACATTTATACAAATTAATCAATGGGCAGAAAGAGTGATACTAGAGGCATACCAGGGTTTCCGTTAGAAAAAATTCGCGCCGGTCATCGTGTCCGGGAAGATTTCAATTTACCGGACAAACGTGAGATATTCCGGTCATCATATTAAAATATAATATAGCTGTTTGTCGCGGTGATTACTGTTGTGTAGCCTATATATGCCGTTTAATGTCTATTTCTCATCCGATACGATTAGATGCGAGCTATTAATAAATATAATAATATATAGGCTTTCATGATTCGGGAATCATCATGCGCGCTATGCCATTATGTCCAGCGCTGAACGCGCGCCACACTGAGAACTGAACAGACTGCATCGATCAATGAACGGACTCCACATTACGTTAACTGAAGTGTGTTAAATAGTTTCACGACAGTAATGTAAGTTTTCTATATTCTCTTTCCAGTTTTACCCTTTTTATCAATAAAACAACGTAATTTCTATAACCACGTCTCGCTGATTGGGAAGGCATTAAGTCTAGCTGCCTGTCAAATCATACTTACTCGGACTCGGGAGTATGAGAATGGGGAGGATGTATCGGGGGAGATACACACTCGTGGACTATTTCACCTTAGTGGCACAAATTAAACTCTAACACTATAGATAGACTAAATTGAACTAAAATGATGGACACCGACTGAATAACTGAGTGGGGGGAAGACAGGTCTCAAATGTGGAACAATTATAACATTTAATACATAAAGATAAAACATACACAAATATATAACATTGATATCCCTAAACTCAAATGTAGTGTGGTATTGTCAACCTAATCTAATCAATCCTAATCTAATGGTGGGGATGTTATACTCTGAATCTCCCGACTCAGGGCTGGAACGGGCACGGCAGGCTCAATCAATGAACGGGGTTGAGATGGCTAGCGTCCTTTACTAGCCGCATCTCACGGCCCTTGGTGGTCATTCACTGTGCTCTAGCACATCCAAAACACGCAGAACAATAACCTTGACTCCGGTCACTGCAGTGGTTTTATTTAGACTAGATCAAACTAAATTAACTGACTAAACTACTCGCGCCGTTGAGAGACAGGGTTGACAGATGGGGGGGGTTACCGCCGAATGGGCTACTGGGTTTAGCGGTTATTTAGCGGACTAGTTAGGCTGTAAATTCTCGCTGTTTGTCATCGCATAGGCTAGTCTACACATTAATAATAAAAGAAAACATATAGCCTATATATTCGTCTTTTTTAATGTAGAAGGAATCAGAATATGTGACAAATTAATTTGAGCAAATTGTATTCAAATTGCGCTTAAAAGGGAATTATTTTCACCGGACATAAGAGATTTAAAAATGTCGGACTTCAACAGATTTTATCGGACAAAGACCGGTAATTACCGGTTAACGGAAACCCTGAGGCATACATGACTTGCACTGGGCAAAATAATTACACCACCATGCATCACTATTGTAGTGTTTGGCAAACTGTTGCGTAGCTGAGTGAGCATTGGTAGATCCTACTAGTACAGACTTTACACTCACACAGGCTTTCTCTCTCTCGCTGATCTCCTTATCTCAGGTTCTGGATTCACTACACTTGTCGTTATGAATGAGTTAACATTATTTATTTAAAATGATTGAGATCAAAACAATGTACATTGAATGAACAATACCGTTTAAATGGGTTTACGTAGCACTCATCTGATACACTGCAATACTAATGTATGAACACGTGAGGGCGCTATCATCACGGCCATATAGCAGAAACACTAGGCACGGCGCCATCTGGTGGTCAATTGTCGTCAGCACAACACAAAGCGAATTGGCGAATCCAGAACTTCATGAGAATATTTCCTATTCAGTGGTTGAAACCAGTGGCGCCGGCAGGATTCGATTTCATAGTACGCACAGAAACGTAAAAAACTTTGCAGAAATAGCGCAGACTAGCCTACAATATACATAGGTTGGATGATTGTATGTATCACCTATTCATAGTTTGCAGTCACGTGACTGGCGCAGAGCCCTGGCGGCCAAAACATAGTGGAAACTCCGTAGAACTGCAGCACTGACCTGTCATTAACCACCTGTTTCAAGCAACGATTATTTAGATCACCTCTCAAAAGAAGAAAAACAAAGATATGTGAACAAACTACACATTTTGGGCACTTGCGATCCATATAGAGCACCCACCGCAGTATTTCAATCACTAAAAACAGCGAAGTCGCTGCCAGAGCTCCAGGTCGGTGATGTCTACATACATCTTGTGAGAATCATTCCCCTCACACTGCCGCCAGGATGAAAGCGAACAGAAGTACAGACAGTTATCTGTTTTTTTGATCTGGATGGGTCAATAATGCTAATGTTAGCTAGCTAAAGGACCTACACAACCAACTCCAAGCGGGTAGCGTCCACAACAACAAACCATGTCAGAACGATTATGCAAAGATAATGACTACAAATAGAATAACTAGGCTAGTCAAAGTCAAAGTCAGCTTTATTGTCAATCCAATATATGTACAGACATGGATTATATGTACAGTCAATCCAATATATGGACAGACACGAGATTAGAAAATACCTATATATACAAAAAATACTAGATAAAATATTTGAAATGTGCGGTACAATGTACAGGGGTGGAATACAATATGAACAATGACAATAGTGCAATAGTGGTAATTGGCTCAGTATAATCGAGTAAAGTGGCTAAGTAAATAATTAAAATCATCAGTGTTTACTTGAGCTTAATCTTCTCCTCTGAGTTTTTCTTTTTCTGACGGAATTCTGTAGAAGCCCAACCCAGGGTCGTCTCCTCGTCGGTTAGTGCACCCGATTGCACAGCAACTATCCAGCATTTTGTCAAACAACTAATTACTTGGTAAAAACCTGATACAATAGCTGGCAGGCAGCGGAAGAAAGATTTGTTTTGCCCGCCAGGTGGGCGTTCCCCTTATGCCGTGACGACACGTGCAAACAGCCCAGGTGACAGCGCACCTCGAAACACAGATGAAAACAGCCCAGGTGACAGCGCACCTCGAAACACAGATGAAAACAGCCCAGGTGACAGCGCACCTCGAAACACAGATGAAAACAGCCCAGGTGACAGCGCACCTCGAAACACAGATGAAAACAGCCCAGGTGACAGCGCACCTCGAAACACAGATGAAAACAGCCCAGGTGACAGCGCACCTCGAAACACAGATGAAAACAGCCCAGGTGACAGCGCACCTCGAAACACAGATGAAAACAGCCCAGGTGACAGCGCATGCGCACCTAACACATGGGGAAACAAAGGGCCTATTTGGTGACACTGTGACAGCGCACCAATACGGCTAGCACCGAAACGAGAGTTTTGCACTCACTTTAGGCCTACAACACACACAGCAGCATACACGTTTCAACGACCAGATATGTGACAATATAGGCTAGCCCAGACAGAAGCCGCTGCACCACTTAACAATAAAAGCAAGACCAAACCAATCCGACTGGCAATACAATCATAAAATGTTCCTACCTATTTGAAGTGAAGTCTGCGCCTCCCCGTTGTATCAAACTCCAGCAGAATGGCCTCCGCATCAATAGGAATATCATGATGTATATTCATAAGGGCAAGTCCACTCAGAGTAAACACAGGATCAATCTGGGAATCTGAATGGTTCAGCTGTTGTCCATTACCTCATGGACACCGTAGAACTCTGTTTTTACCCTTCTTCAGAGACGGGCCAGATCTGACAAGGATACAAAGTAGACAGTTGTTAGAAGTCAAAACCCATCACATGATCGCCATATAGAAGGTTTTATAACAACTCCCCCTCCTACTTATGGGAAACGGTTGTGTTATCACACAAAAAAGGTATAAACAGAACAACCACAAAGGGTGTTCAAGTACAGTATGTACGATATACAAAAAAGGCAAGACAGACCCCGTAACTTCAATGTAAATAATATATGTATTAAACCATCTTTAGGGTTTCAAGCACACACAATAAAGAACAAATGAAATACCAAGGAATAATACATTCACTTCACTCGTTCAATAATAATAATAATAAACAGAATTTCTCAAGAATTATAAAGTCGGTGCTTCAAAATGAATACAGGAGTTTAGGATGTTTCTTATTTCCACAGTCCATTCATTAAACAAAACAAAGGTCCCAAACAAAGTCCCAAGTTCACTCCTCTAAATCAGTGGTTCCCAACCGGGGGTACGCGGACCCCTAGGGGTATGTGAGGGGATTGCAGGGGGTACGTGGAAAGATTTGGAATTATAATTTATTTCCCTTTCCCAAAAAATAATTAAATATAGTCGTTTCATAAACCTGTTGTTAAAATGGTACGCTGCAACTTAAGTTCCTCCCCGACAGGTGATGACTAACACAAGTGGTAGTCACGTCACATTTAAATCACGTTCACGATAATTTTCGCGCGATAGTCAGCTAGGCCTGTCAGTTGGCAACCTACCGCAAAGATGGACAGATGGCTAAAACGACCAGCTACAGTCACGGTCAGATCAGAGGCAGATCAGACGGTCAGATCAGAGGCAGATCAGACGGTTAGATCAGAGGCAGATCAGACGGTCAGATCAGAGAAAAAAAAAAAAAGGACCCCGCTATTATTTGGAAACATATGTTTTGTGGGGATTTACATGTGCATCGGCTGATCCACCACAGCCACAGTGCTTTTTCTGCGGCGAAGTCATGGCTAATAATTCAATGAAGCCAGCCCATTTACAGCGACACCAGAGCACCAAACACCTAGCAACTGTTGGTAAAACTGACGACTTTTTCAAGCGAAAACTGTCAGAGTTCAAGTCAAGTCAGGCTACACTGAAGAAAGCGGCAAGTGTGTCAACTGTCAAGCAAAGCACTGGAGGCGTCCTATGCTGTTTCATTACTGGTGGCTAAGTAAAAAAAAAAAAATTCAACCGCCGAAGATCTGATTTTGCCTGCCGCTATGATTTTGGCTAAAACTATGCTGGACAACAAAGCAGCTGACGCGCTCAAGTTGGTACCATTATCAAACAATACCGTCTCCCGTCGGATTGATGATATGTCCATAAATATTGTCGGACAAGTGGTGGATAAAATGAAGCAAGCAGGTCAGTTCGCTTTGCAATTAGATGAAATGACCGACGTTAGTGGGGAGGCTCAGCTGCTGGCTTTTGTGCGTTATAAAGAAGAGTCGGACATAAATGAGCATATCTTGTTTTGCAAGACGCTGCCAGGAAAGACAACTGGCGAGGAAATATTTCAGATTATTGACAGCTTCTTCAAAGACAACGATCTGGAGTGGAAATGCTGCAGTCACATCTGTACCGATGGAGCGGCAGCAATGACGGGTAAGGTGCGTGGGCTGCTTGGGCGTGTGATGAAGGTGAACCCCGAAATTAAGTGGATGCACTGTATTATTCACCGGGAGGCACTCGCCAGCAAAAGGATGAGCCCCGAGTTAAGGATGACGCAGTTAAGGTGATTAACTTCATTCAGTCCCGGCCAATGAACCACAGACTGTTTCAAACTCTTTGTCATGGCAGCGGGTCAGAGCATGAGCAGCTATGAATTGCGCAACGAGGTGTTTGCTTTCCTGACAGAAAACGACCACCCTCTTGCAGCCCTGTTTGAGGATGCAGTGTCGGTTGCGCAGCTGGCATATCTTGCTGATGTCTTCACTAAGCTGAATGAGCTCAACCTTTCACTTCAGGGCAAGTACTCACACATCCTTAACATGTATGACAAAGTGAATGGATTCATAAAGAAGGTTAAATTATGGGAGAGGAAATGTAAGGATGGAGATGTGAGCTGTTTCCCACTGCTTGATGGCCATCTCGCCACCACTGATGCTGACAGAGGTCCTGTGGTGAAAATAGTTAATGCACATCTGTCCAAACTTGACACTGACTTCAACCAGTAATTTCATGACATTGAAACAAAGTCAGAAAAACTGGACTGGGTGAGGAACCCATTCAGAGTGAATGACAGGAGCAGCAGCAGCCTTCCTGCAAGCCTGCAGGAAAATCTGATGGACATGTCCTCTGATCGTGGGTTGAAGATGGCACATGCTGACAAGTCATTGACAGAGTTTTGGTGTGATGTTGAAAAGGAATATCCAGTGCTGGTAAAGTGTGCATTGAATGAACTTTTGCCTTTTGGATCTACATATATGTGTGAAGTGACCTTCTCAGCTTTGACTCACATCAAAACCAAGCCAAGGAACAGCCTGAGTGTGGAGAGCAGCCTGGTGACTGCTGTTGCCACACTGCCTCCAGAACTGTCAAAGCTTCCAGACAGGCTAGTGACCAAACTACTAGACCTGGGACTATCACACTCTGCATGGATCAAGGACTTCCTGTCCGACCGCCCCCAGAGGGTGCGGGTGGGCTCCCACACCTCCACAGCCCTCAGACTCAGCACTGGGTCCCCCCAGGGCTGCGTGCTAAGCCCCATCCTCTACAACCTCTACACCTACGACTTCACCCCCGTCCACCCCAGCAACTCCATCGTAAAGTTTGCAGACGACACCACCGTGGTGGGCTGCATCTCGGGGGGGGACGAGGCGGCATACAGGGATGAGGTAGAGCAGCTGAGCAAGCTGTGCAAGGTTAACAACCTGCTGCTGAACCAGTCAAAGACCCAGGAAATCATCGTGGACTTCAGGAGGAAAAAATCTGAGGTCCAGCCCCTGCTCATCGACGGAGAGAGCGTGGAGAGAGTCTCAACCCTCCGATTCCTGGGGGATGCACATACAGGATGACCTGTCCTGGAAGAACAACACAGCAGCCACCATCAAGAAGGCACAACAGCGGCTCTACTTCCTGAGAGTCCTCAGGAAGGAACACAACAAGCAGGAGATACTGGTGGCCTTCTACCGCGGCGCAGTGGAGAGCATCCTCACCTACTGCATCTGCAACTGGTTCTCCAGCTGCACAACCGCAGATAGGGCTTACACACCGGCAGTTCCGAACGCCGGTTCGCGTTCGCGTGCCGAAACCTCAGAACGTTGGCGCTGTCTGGCGAACGAGCCACGAACGATACACTGGTATGAACGCGGGCTCGTTCGCCAGACAGCACCAACGTTCGGAGGTTTCGGCACGCGAACGCGAACCGGCGTTCGGAACTGCCGGTGTGAAAGAGGCCAGAGAGAACTGCGCTACAGAGAGTAGTGAGAACAGCCCAGAAGATCACCGGCGCCCCCCTCCCCTCTCTGGAAGAGCTGTACAACACACGCTGCCTCAGGAAGGCCTCCAAGATCTCCAGAGACCCATCCCACCCTGGGTACGAACACTTTGCCCGGCTGCCCTCGAAAAGGCGGTACAGGACCATGGCCGCAAGGACAAACAGACTGAAGCTCAGCTTCTACCCCAGGGCCATCCAGGCCCTGAACACAGCAAAGACCTAGGTTCTGGGCCCTGGACAGTCTGGACGGATTGATGGCAGCTTGCTGGATTGAAAAAATCAGGTGTAGTGCTGAGGCACAAATGTGTACATTTCAAGCCTGCAAACTGCGACATGAAATGAATGTGCAATAACACTATGTGCAATTTGACAACCCTAGTCGTTTTATCTGTACAGTATAGTATAGTGGATAGTGCACATAGCCTTTATTTATGTAAACCAGCTCCTTTCCCTTCTTGTTTTTTTAGTTTTTTTTTTTTCCTAGCACCAGGGGAGCCACCCCTCCCAAATTTCGTTGTTTGGTACCTGTACTGTAGCAATGACAATAAAGACCATTCATTCATTCATTCATTATAAAAGAGAAGCAACCTCAAGTGTCTCATTAAAGCTCAACTTAAAGGGGAGTGGTTCAAATGATTTTCATTAATAATCAGTAGAGTTAGATAAGAAGTTTAAGTGTGTGTGTGTGTGTGTGTGTGTGTGTGTGTGTGTGTGTGTGTGTGTGTGTGTGTGTGTGTGTGTGTGTGTGTGTGTGTGTGTGTGTGTATGTGGGGCTGTATTGCAAGTGCAACTGACACTTGTGATGATATTCTGGTTCAATTAGCTCTTGTCCCTGAGAGGGAATTTGTGATAATCATAATGTCTTGAATGTGTTCTCTCTCTCTCTATGTGTGTGTGTGTGTGTGTGTGTGTGTGTGTGTGTGTGTGTGTGTGTGTGTGTGTGATAAGTGTTATCCTGTCTCATCTTGTCTGTTTCCTCTCCCCATCAGTCAAGACGGATGAGAAAAGGATGACATCACTGCACCTCAGACAGAAGCCAAAGAGGAGCAGGAGAAAGGGAAAAGAAACAGATATCAAATCAAATTCATTATTATTTATTTTTCTATTTTCAGTGAGTGTGTGGGCATGTAGGTGTACACTGTTTTTTTTCCTGATTGAAGTGGTAACAATTAACCATTGAGGTGGCCAGGTGGCACATGTATTGGCCAATTAGCTCATGTAGTCTAATTTTGAATGGCAATGTTTTGAAATGGCAAACATGTGACTTTATGTCAGATTGTTGTGTGCAGAAAACCGTGTTCAGTGCATTTAAAAAGTGCCATTTTGAATAGCAACATGTGTGTAAAGCAGAAAATGTGTTTAGAGTTTTGGAGACATGAGAAGAGGTTTTGCTCTCTGTGTGTCAGTAATAAATGTTATATTTGCAAGTTAGAGTTTAATTGAAATTTTTGGGAAATAATCAACACGCATGAGTGAGGGGGTACTTCTGGCATGGCAAAACAGCTCAAGGGGTACACAAGACAAAAAAGGTTGGGAACCACTGCTCTAAATGATTCGTTCAAGTCCGTTCCTTGAATCCACCGAGGCAAAAAAGTGCAATCCCCAATAGTCAGTTCATTGAGACAAACGCTCGTCCTCTCAAACAAACACGCAGATGGATTATGGATCATATTGGCTCACCTGATTGAAGTGGTCCGTCCTCAGCGGCGCGGTAGATTCAAACAAAATAATCCTTGGAAAAAGTATATCCCACAGCGTGAGTACCTCTCTCCAACGCGATGCGAACGTTTTATCTATCTTTTGTTCCAAGCTTACAGCAACACATTCATTCATATAGTCGACCGGGACTGTCTAGATTAGAACAAACACTTCTCTTCTAGCTCTCCTCTCTCTCCTGGTGAATCTCCACCTTCATTGACCAGCCACATGAAGCCACAACAAAACAGAATAGCGAGCGTGGAGCAAGAAGGGCCGCAGGACTGGAGAAGCAGGGCTTCTGTCTGCAGCCACTGGAGCCAACCGCAGGTGTGGCTGGTCAGGCCTAATGAGACCAGGTGATCTATCAGATATCAGCAGGTGTGGCTGGTCAGGCCTAATGAGACCAGCTGATCGTTCTCCAACCTGTAGAGGGCAGCAAACAGAGGCCACACACCAACCCATATGAAAGAAAAATAAGTCTGTTGTATTACAGTTTTTCTCAGTCGCTTTGGTGCATTTCTCTGATCAGAATTGAAATTCTCATAACTGTTAGTTCAACCTCCACAACATTTAGTCATGTGTGCACATCATAGTAGCAGTTTCTCATTCCTTCAAACAAATTGCAAATGCTTTTGGGCATGCATCAATTGCTGTCATACAATTCTCTGCTGTTTTATAACATTATCATTTGCTTATGTCATGTCAGTCAAAATGAACTATACTTTTGGATGCTTAATAGTCATTCCCTATAAAACTAATAGTCCTCATTTCATTGCTTGAGTCATTACATCCAAAAATGTTGAACAAGTTGTCAAAATCTGTCAAGAAAATTCGATACATTTCTTTATCATTTCTTCCTGAAAAAACAATTTCTCTCAGCTTTCACTGATGAGCAGGAGTGTGTGAAGCATTCATTGTAACCAATGATAAGCCACTTCTCCACAGTCACTCAGAGCTGAATCCCATGAACCCTCAATTGGCAAGCATATATGAACCGAGCAGGACATAGTGTGTACCATTTCAACAATACTGTGACACAGAAATGGAAGGTCAGCATCGTGGAAGAGGGGCGAGGATGCGGGGAAGGGGACAAAACAGGGGAAGAGGAAGAAGAGGCCAAGTACATAGGCAGATGGCTGAGGCTGGTCGAAGGGTGCAGCCAAATGTTGGGAGAACCACTGTGAATTCAATTGTTCAAACATTTCGTCGGGAGAACAGGTGTGTATATTGGACAGTAATTCAGCACTAAACTATCTGCACTGCACTACTGTCATTGTGTCATACATGAAGCTTACAGTGGGACAAGAACTTGTCGTCACCTTTTTACATTTTACATTTAGACTTACAGCTTTACTGCAGCACAGATTTACTGTATTGTAGTGTAAAGTAGTGTTACAGTAAATATTTGCCATATTTACAGTATGGTACTGTACTGCAGCATTTTACAAGTGGGAAGCACTGTTATTGTACACTACAGTAATATGGGTTAAAGCAGTATATCTCATGTTTACTGTACATTACTCTAATTTTACTCTGCACCACATAGGATTGCAAGACAACCTCACAGAGGTGGAAGAGGGCCCATTTTTACTCCGCAACAAGAGGAAGCCATTTGTGCAATGGTGATTGCAAACAATGCCATAAGGTTGAGAGAGATCCAGAGCACTGTTATAGAGGATGACAATATATTTGGCAATATTGAATCCGTTTCAATCTCTACAATTGACAGAGTGCTTAGGAGAAATGAAATGCGCATGAAACAACTGTATAATGTGCCATTTGACCGGAACAGTGACAGAGTGAAGGAGGTCCGTCACCAGTATGTACAGGTAAAACATTTATGTGTTCTTTGCATACTCTAATGTTCAGTGCTGTAAACTGGTTACATGAAAGTTCATACTGTACAATATGTTGTCCAAAATGCATTATGTTACACAGGAAAAGTTGTTATAGTTTCTCTCTCTCTCTCTCTCTCTCTCTATTCTGGGATAAAGCGTGTACTGGAGCTGGACGCCAGGGAACCGCTGCACACATTCATATATCTTGATGAGGCGGGTTTCAATCTGGCAAAAGGTAGAAGGCGTGGCAGAAATCGCATTGGACAGAGAGCAACCACTGATGTCCCAGGCCAACGAGGAGGGAATATTACCATGTGTGCAGCCGTCTCAGAAAACGGCATCCTCACCCATATGCCCCGTCTTGGTCCATACAACACGCAACATCTGCTGACTTTTTTAGACACTCTTTACAGGGACATAATCCCTGAGAATGAGAGGGGTCTAAATGGAGACCATCTAAACAAGTTTGTTGTTGTATGTGATAATGTGCGTTTTCACCACTCAGATCTGGTCAGACAGTGGTTTGCAGCACATGAAAGGATGCTGGTGTAATATCTCCCTCCCTACTCCCCATTCCTGAATCCTATAGAGGAGTTTTTCTCTGCCTGGAGGTGGAAGGTATATGACCGGCATGCACATACCCAAATGGCCTTGCTAGACGCCATGGATACAGCATGTGATGACATCACAGCACAGTCCTGCAGAGGGTGGATTCGCCACTCAAGGAGATACTTTCCTCGCTGCATTGCCAGGGAGGATATTCGCTGTGATGTTGACGAAAATATGTGGCCAGACAGAAACGTCTGGATGCGAATGAATAATTTACAGTACTGTGTATGTTGTATGTCCAATAAGTACTGCAATATTGTTTACAGTTGTGCACAGCTCTACCCAAAGGGTGTTTCTTATGTTTGTTGTAAATACTGTAAGTTTGTATTTTTCTTTTGCACAATGCTGTGAACACATTTGAATTGCAAAGAGCATACAGTAAACATGTGAAACATAACTATTCAGCGTCTTGTACTTATTTACCTCACTAAATACAGTAATGTGTAACCCACTGTAGATTTCAAATGGCCGTGCTAATATTGTATAGTACTGTCTTGAGCATTTTCAGGTAGTGTCACCAAGATCTGACTTTTTTGCATTGGAAAACACTTACAGAGTGAACTGTCATAATGAAAACATGACAAAGCCATTTGACTATCTTGTTCATAAACAATGGTGTCAGGACTTTTCATTTTGATGACACTGACACTTTCATTGACATGAATACTTGCTTTTGAGGAATGAACTATCCATTTTGAGCAAGTGACATGCTTTTGCAGGTTTACACCTAGGTTTTGCAGTTTGTACTAATTGTTCTGAGAAATGCACTAACTGTGGTGCAAATGTTAATAGTGATGTGAGAAATCCACCAAAGTGACTGAGAAAAACTGTAATGAAGCGTACTACAGGTAGGCCTATTATGGAAATAAACAGCGCCTCTCTCTTTGCCGCTCTGCTCACCTTCGTGATGCTGTATCAGACGTAGGCTATAGCCCTGTCCATCACACAGGCCCAAATCAGCCACAGCGTCATATTAGCCCCAAATAATCATAAGTAAGCCTTACCTTTAGCAGAACTTCTTTTTTCTTCATTTTACGCAGGCAAAGTCGTTTACTAAATCCTCAAAGTCCATTTCTTTGACCAACTCGGATTCAATTGCCAGCAGGGAATCTTATTCTTATCAGGCCTCTCTTATTGCACTAGTTCTCTCTCAACGCTTTGGTAGAGTCAGTCCTACAACTCCATCCAGTACTGGACAGTGGTTTTAGAGTCCTGCTGATGTTCACATCCTTATTTTTAAATATCCAGCTCCATCGGTGAGGGGATGCTGCACAAAACGCATACAATGACTGAAGTAGGTCAAAGAAATCACTTGCATCCTTACAGCTATTAATGTGGTGTTTACACCGACAACATTAAGGGAATGTCCAGCACAGGGCACGTAATGAATCAGGGGGTTTGCTTTTTTAAGATGCGCCTGGAGGCCGTTATATTTACCCGACATGTTACTGGCGTTGTCGTAACTTTGTCCCCGGCAATTCGACAAGTCTAACCCCAGGTCATGACATGAACCATTCTTACTCCACATTCAGCAAGACTTGCTCCAGTGTGGCTGTGAATGGGCTCGCTCCCTCGCTCGCTCTGCTGCCCCCCCCCCCCCCCACACACTGTTAACTTCGGTGCTAATTTTAGGCCTAGGTGAAATAAAGAAAATCCCAATTGTTGGGAAATGTTTAAGAGTGGCCGTATGTCTGGAGTCTTTGCCTTGCTTAATTTTTCGCTTGGCAGAGCCACTCAGTTGTCGCCTGTACATTTTGATTTCTTCGTTGATAGTTTGGCGGCACTGCGCACTTGTCTGTGACTGGTGTAGTATATTGCTATGTTTAGCATAGATCTGGGATTGATTGCTATTGCCTCCGTAGCATTACATCTTGACAATGTTATCATCGATTGACTAGTGGGGTCTAGTTGTTGCGATGCTGAATAAAGACGCACGTTGAACGTTGCTCCAGAGCAGGGCTGGACTGGCCATCTGGCATACTGGGCCGACCGGCAAAAAAAATCCGGCCCGGCCGAAAGCTAACATCGAACCGCCCATAAATCGAAAGCTACCATTGAACGTCCATAAATCTGGGACAGCGGCCCATTGGCCAATTTTCTATACAGACACTGGGCTGGCCCAATCAACAGAGAGAAGGGGGGGGGGTCAGGGGTCACGCACGCACGCAGCACCAGACCTCCGTCTCAGTTTCGCTGTAGTTTTGGGCCGAGCCGGCCGGCAAAATAAATTTAGTTAGCCTGGATAGTTACTAGATAGATACTGAGAGAGATGGAGCGCAAAAGCACACTAAAACGGAAGGGAGGCTGGGAAAAAGTTAGGGAGAAAAACAAGAAGAAACTCGAGGCAGATGCTGCCAAATGTGTAAACATTAGGGACATGTTTGCTGCACCCTCAAGTTTACCACAGCAGCAACAGGTTGAAGAGGAGGCTAGCAGGGAGGAGTGGGAGCAGGGTACAGATACAGAGGTTTAGGGTTAGGGTTGAAGAGGAGGTTAGCAGGGAGGAGCGGGAGCAGGGTACAGATACAGAGGATAGAGAGGATACAGAAGCAGCGGGGCCGAGTCAGCCTGTAACCGTTGACCCGGTAAGGAAAATATAGGTAGCTGTGTAGGGGTGTAACGGATCGCCCCCCACGGTTCGGCACGCATGTGTATCGCGGATCAATTGCAAAATGTAACCAAGTAATAATATTACTTAATATTAGTTAATATCCCTTGTAAATCACAATGTAGAGTTGCCATGAATAGATAGACGCGACAGTTGCGTGCTTTGTTTTACTCTAAAGCGCAATGATAGGTTGATAATGGAAAGAAAAATCTAGAACAACAAGGCTGCGTTCGTAAATTCGCTCTGGAATCTGATCACTGAGTACACTGGTCTACTTGCACTGGTACCATTGCTTACTGTATGTCGTCGTCTTTGTAGTGGTTTGGGGGAATACTACAGTTTGTCATATGACTGTACAGCACAGTATATAAGACGAGTATATAAGGCAAGTATTTTTGTGCTGGTGGGTGTGGTCCGACCGATTGGGGTGGGCCTGTCTGGGCCAAAAATGCCAGGGCCTAATTGTTGTCCCAGTCCAGCCCTGCTCCAGAGACCAGAGTTATTATTATTATAAAGTGTATCTTGTATGTCAGAGAGAACAACAAGACACAACAACTGGGGGGGGGCACTTACACCGAACTCGCAATTATTTATCTTTTTATACACGATAGCCGAAATATAACCGTTAGTTGTGTACCTGTGTGGATGTCTTCCAGTAAATATAGCCTATATTTTAAAAATGTGCCCAAAATATTTTAAAGGTCTATTCATTGTCCAAATAATTTGGTGCCCCCCATTGGCTGGTGCCCCAGGGCGTTCACCCGATGCAATATATGGATAATCCGGGCTTGAGGTTACCACACTATCTATCTATCATTATGAAATGGTATTGCCCCTAAATAATGGACTGTACAGAGCTATTTTTCAAATATTTAAATACATCTCTGGTACCACTCTACTTCTCAGTCAGAGATGTATTGAAATGTCAGTTCTGTACAGTCCAGTTTATACAAATAGGCATGTGTAAAATTATATGTAATTATATGTGCATTTTAAAGTTCAAAATTACTTTTTCAAAATTGTAAATACTTCTTGTTGTGTAATTTGTGGTTATTTCAGCAAAATAAGAGAAAATATAGTGATAGCATCACTTTCCATTTATGTTTTAACTCGCACTTTTGTTTTGAAGCCGCGAAAATGGTGATAAGCGAAACCAGAAGTCTTAATGGAGCTCAGACATAGATAAACACTCTATGGGTATGTATTATTAATAATGTTATTATTATGCGTATGTATTATTAATAATATTATTATTATGCGAATGTATTATTAATAATATTATTATTATGCATATGTATTATTAATAATATTATTATTATGTGTATGTATTATTAATAATGTTATTATTATGCGTATGTATTATTAATAATATTATTATGCGTATGTATTATCTATGGGCTCAGAGGACACAGCGCTAAATGATGCCCTGTCACGTGAAAGAACCAGCAGAGCGAGGCTGCGCATGCGCTTCAGATTGTAAACAAAGCAACGTCACTTCCTGTCATTTCATATCACGTCAGTCGGCGCTCTGAGAAGGGTTCAGCTGCAGTGGCGGCTGGTGCTAAACATTTTGGGTGGGGCACAGGTTATGGGGGCATGCTCCACGGGGAAGAATATCAACTTTAAAATCTGGATTTACAGTCGATTTTAGCATGAGAATAGCTCTACCCCCCTGTACAGACCTCGCCATCCCCTCTACCCCCCTGTACAGACCTCTTCATCCCCTCTACCCACCTCTACAGACCTCTTCATCCCCTCTACCCCCCTGTACAGACCTCTTCATCCCCTCTACCCACCTCTACAGACCTCTTCATCACCTCTACCCACCTCTACATCTCCTCTACCCACCTCTACAGACCTCTCCATCCCCTCTACCCCCTGTACAGACCTCTCCATCCCCTCTACCCCCCTGTACATACCTCCTCATCCCCCCTACCCCCCTGTACAGACCTCTTCATCCCCTCTACCCCCCTGTACATACCTCCTCATCCCCCCTACCCCCCTGTACAGACCTCTCCATCCCCTCTACCCCCCTGTACAGACCTCTTCATCCCCTCTACCCCCCTGTACAGACCTCTTCATCCCCTCTACCCCCCTGTACAGACCTCTTCATCCCCCCTACCCACCTCTACAGACCTCTTCATCCCCCCTACCCACCTCTACAGACCTCTTCATCCCCCCTACCCACCTCTACATACCTCCTCATCCCCCCTACCCCCCTGTACAGACCTCTCCATCCCCTCTACCCCCCCTGTACAGACCTCTCCATCCCCTCTACCCCCCTGTACAGACCTCTTCATCCCCTCTACCCCCCTGTACAGACCTCTTTATCCCCTCTACCCCCCTGTACAGACCTCTTCATCCCCCCTACCCCCCTGTACAGACCTCTTCATCCCCTCTAGTGAGTGTGTGAGTGTGAGTGTGTGTGTGTGTGTGTGTGTGTGTGTGCGTGTGTGCGTGTGTGCGTGTGTGCGTGTGTGTGTGCGTGTGCTGAATACATAAACAAACAAGCTAAAAGACGACAATAGAAAACGTACCATGCTGACGATATTACTAAATGTTTGAAGTAGCTTTTATCTTAGCTGACTCTCTTACCTTCAGGTCGAGTTTGTGTATTCTGGCTTCGCAAAACACCAACAGTAGCAGCCTAACAGCCGCGGAGATTGCGCGGAGATTGCGCGGAGATTGCGACCACAAACGAAGTTTGACTTCGGTAATAGTTCCAGTTGTAATATCCTCAAGCAGGGGAGGCTGGCTCCTCACCAAAGGGAGAAGAGAGAGATTTTTTTTCTATGACTTCTAGACAGTGTTGCTTCTGAATATCATAGTCCAATCAGCTAGTGTTCTGTGGCGTATATCATAGTCCAATCAGCTAGTGTTCTGTGGAGTATGTTCCAATCAGCTTCAAGTCCCGCCCCTTTCGGTGCATGTCCCAAAACCCCATAGACAATTGACCGAATGGCCTGAAGTTACCAAAATAGATTTTACATGCAAGTCTACGAGAACAGCCTAGTGCAACTTCGAGTAGACTGAAAGTTGCCCCGAAAGGGGCGGGACTTGAAGCTGATTGGAACATACTCCACAGAACACTAGCTGATTGGACTATGATATACTCCACAGAACACTAGCTGATTGGACTATGATATTCAGAAGCAACACTGTCTAGAAGTCATAGAAAAAAAATCTCTCTCTTCTCCCTTTGGTGGGGCATTGCCCAATTGCACCTAATGAACCAGCCTCCCCTGTTCAGCTGCATCCTACGTTTGGCATCACCCGGACGCGAATTTGCGAAACCTAGGATGGTAGGGGAAGGCAGGGCAATACCGCTACCTGATTGGTTGGCGAAGCACTCGTGAAGAGCCCCCTCATTGGCTGGCGAGTCTACCATCTAATTAGCCAGACTCCTTGCTATAAGCTAGCAATATTGGGCTAACGTAAACGTTATAATGCTAACGTGTGTCTCATGTAAGAGCGCCAAATAAATCTTCCTCTTTCCGGAATGTTAACCGATGCGAGCAGTCGTGTGTACGTTATCCTTTCTATCTATATAATATATATACAGGGCTGCCAAGTTTCACCAAAAGTTTGGAGTGAGATATTTTGGCGGTGGAGCGACCCAAAACTGTGCATGTTTTGGCAGCGGCGGCCCCTCTCTCCCACCCAATTATTTGTGCTAGTTTCCTGCAATTTTACATGTTGTTCATAATAAACCAGCACAAGAAATGAAAATAATAAATAATAACATTTTATAAAACAAGAAAAAAATTCAGACAATATATCATATTTATGAAATCTTAATAAACAAGTACAGTAGCCTACAGACTCTAAAAGAAAAATTGGCCCCATCAACAGGACTCAGCCCCTTGGTCAGCAGCAGAAAGACCCGTGGTCATCATCTTATATACAGTGCATTGCTCATGTTATACAGTACATACCAGGGTTTTTCCTGGGTCAGAATGCGCGCCCACATTTTTGGGGAGGGACCCCCAATTGTTGTATTTGTATTGTAAATTGTAATTATTATATTTATTTGTATTTTAAATAATTAGAGTTAGTAGATTTGTGACAGCGTGTGACAGTGTGTCTGAATTGGAGTCCTAGTATACTGTACTTCCAAATGGTTTAGCATGGGGGGTCAGGTTCAGTACTAGATTTGGGCCGAGGTCCAATAGTGTCCAAAAAGGTTTTGTACATATAATGATTTTGTTCATATAATAATGTTGTACACATAATAATTTTGTTCCTATTTATAATATTTCCTGCAATTTCCTGTAAATGTCTTTATCAATTAGTAATCCACATTATGATTATGTATTTGTGTATGTTGTTTTTTAAATAATAAAATGCTGAGACAATACTATGATGACATTCATTGTACATTCAATATGATATTTCCAAGACATCTTAAGACCCATGTCAAACTCTCATGCAGTACCACATAACGACACCTGGGGTCGCACGTCAAACTCTCATGCAGTACCACATAACGACACCTGGGGTCGCACGTCAAACTCTCATGCAGTACCTCATGCTCGTATAAACGAGAAGAACTAACTTAGGCCTACAGCTGTACCAATTGTAATTTGAGCTGTTCCTGCCCTCCGGGCATGGTGAAACAGGTAGCTAAGTTAGCTGCTTTTATCAAGCCCTCCTCTCTCTCAGTTTCCACCACTGCAAAGGTTAAACAGAGTACAGATAGGTGGATGGAGGCCAACATGGCTATCCTCACGGAACACTATAAAGAAGTGTTAGAGATAGGCCTAGGAGTCCTTCCAGACTTTAATGAGGAGGCTTTTCTTAAAGCTATCTCATGGTCACAGACGAGGTACAAACGGAAATACACCCAGTCATCTGCTGACACATTGAAGTCAAGATTAAATAGTTTTAGAGGCTCGCTCCCTTCCCCCTACCCTCACTCTGTTAGAGTAGAGTGCTACGAGGAGTTCCCTCACCTGTCCTTGGTTAACAACAGAGGGGGCCCAACTCCTTACATCCAGCAGGTTACAACCCCTAAACCCCAGAGGGCCACACCAGCTAGGCCTTCATCTCAGAGGGCATCCCTGGAGCCCGTTCTATCGCCATCTACCCCTGTTTCACCCTCAAACACCTCCGAACATCTTGGTGGGTTGAGGGGACTAGATCAGGAGGCCCTCAGACCTGGTGGAACACCAGCCCAGGTTACTGTCAGACAGGTTACAGCCCCTAAACCCCAGAGGGCCACACCAGCTAGGCCTTCACCCCAGAGGTCACCCCTGGAGCCCTCTCTATGGCCACAGGTTACTGTCAGACAGGCTCCAGTGGACTCCTTCTCACCTCCACAGGCCCTTGAACAGCTGGCCAGCCCACAGACTGCTGCTAGCCCAGTAGTAGAGACCACTTACGGGGAGCCAGAGCAAACAGGATGGCCTACCTTCCCTCAAGTCTCTTTTAACTTGGTAATGTCCCCATCTCAAGCAGAGATTAGCGAGACCTCCATCCCACTAGAGGAGCTCTGTAGTCCCAGTGAGGTTACATCTGGGGAGATAGTTGTTGTGGTGGAGACAGAGCATGAGGAGAGGAATGAGGTTAGGGCTACATCATCTACTACTACATGTCCTGCCTTTATTAAACACCTGGTGGTCCCATGTAGTAATTCCATCCTTCCTGCTTCCCCAGACGAGGAGCCCCCGAGACCCCCGGCGACTAGGGAACACCCCCACATGGTTGTGGCTAATGCCGGGGTGACAAATGTGATGAAAAACCATACAATCACTAAAGATGTTCCCATCACAAGTGAGGCACAATCTGAGTCCCCCACTAACATTTTTAGCAGGCAGCCATGTGGAGAGGGAATACCTGGTCGCTGGGAACCTCTTAGACATATCCAAACGAACATAGTGGGTGATTCCAATTTGGCACGCATCCCCGTCTTCCAGGATGACAGAATACAGATAGACAGTTTCCCGGGGGCAAAATTCCACCACCTCAGGGATATTTTTGAGAAACTGGAACCCAATAACATGGCAGAAATGGTAGTGATAGCTGGAGGCTTAAACAACTGCCTTGCAAAACAACAGTGGCCTACCATCCTGAAGCAGCTACAACAGGTAGTCAAGTGTTGTGAACTTAAGTTCCCACATGCTATTTGCTACATCCCCTTAATTAACTTCTCTGATAGATTAGAAAAACAGCAACAGGCCCTATTGAACCAGCTTAACCAACAGGTTAAGGCGAAATACAATTACCTACCTGCCCTAGACCAATTGGAGTTTAGAGTAGAACCCAGAGACCCAGTCCACTGGTCAGAAGAGACAGCAGAGAAGGTTTTGTGCAGATGGCTCAAGTATTTAAACTTGAGAAGGGGAGAGAGTGTACATTAACAACCCCCCTCTCCAACATAACAAATCTCTCCAGAATCTTCTCCCTGTCAGAAGCCGAAAAGGAAGTGCTAGACTAACATTCATTCCCACCCCTCAACAGGACTGCCACACGGGCCTAAAACGAGACCTTCAGGCCTACCATCGGAGACTGAAACTACTGGATTTTTTTAAATATGAAAGTAATTTCCCTCATGTTCCCTTTACAGAACCTTCTATCTGGGAGCCTAAATTGGATAATATCTCAGACCCTATCCAAGAGCTAATCAGGAGGGATATAAATACATTGTCCAAATTTAGACCCAGAAGACCTGAAAAAGGCAATTTTACTGAACAACAATGGCAGGCTATTAAATCCCTCAGAGAGAATGAGGCAATAGTCATTAAACCTGCAGACAAAGGTTCCCAAATTGTGATTCAGGACAGGGGATTTAATGACAGGTTTAATGACTATTGCCTCATATTTATTGGAGGCAAATAGACAGCTGAGCAATGTAAAACATTACGCACCCTTACCTCACTCCATTCAGGGAGAAACACAAATAATGATAAGGCAAATCCTCAGTAAACTACATGATGCTAAAACGATTAACAATAAACAATTGACTTACCTGTCAGGTCCTGATGTGCCCAGACCGAGGCTCTTCTACTTACTGCCAAAGATACATAAAGCTCCAGAGGCCTGGACAGTCCCGTTTGAGGTTCCGTGTGGCAGACCTATAGTTAGTGATTGATTGATTGATTGAAAACTTTATTAGAATGTTTGCAGAAGTAGGTACATGAAAGTACATATTACATACAAGGTCAACTAAAAGGATAAAAACCCAAGAAAGCCACTGGCTTATTTCAATTGGGGTCCTTGATTTTCAATTCATCGTTACATGTAAGACAGACATAAGAAAAAAACTAGTACTATCTACAAGATAATACAGACAAATAACTATTACTATCTACAAGATAAACGTACATCCATCATGGGAAGAACAATACAACAAAACATAAGGTATCGGGTAGGACAGGTGGGGACATACACCACAGGTGGGGGCGGGGGACAAAACACAAAGTATGTACAGTGGGTAGTTCGGGTCTTTTAATCTGATTTTTGTTTTTGTTTTTGTTGTTTTAGAGGGTCCAGTTACGGATTGCAGCCTCCTGTAAATGTTTTTTGAGAGTGGTTTTGAAGGTGGGCAGTGTTTTGCACTCCTTTAAGATTATAGGAAGGGCGTTCCACATTTTTACTGCATAGTTTGCAAACGAGTTTAACCCCTTGTTTGTGGTGCAACGCGGTTGAACGTGGTTCGTGGAGCTTCCTCTGGTATTGTATGTGTGGACGTTGTTCACTTTTTGGAAGTGGCTCTGAATCATACAGAGTGGCAGAGTATATCGACCACTTTTTAAATCCACTCTCACAGAGACATGACAGTTATGTCAAGGACACATACGATTTTGTAGCCAAATTAAGCAAGCTCACTGTTTCCCAGGGGGCCTTCTTGTTCTCAATGGACATTAACTCTCTATACACGAATATTGAGACAGGCCTAGGCCTGGAAGCAGTACGCAGGATGTTTAACAGGTATCCGGACCCCTCAAGGCCAGATGAGGCCTTGCTACAATTATTAGAGCTAAGCCTAGTGAGAAACGACTTTGATTTTAAAACATTACCTACAAATACATGGCACTGCTATGGGGAAAAAGTTTGTCCCAGCTTTTGCTAATGTATATATGAGCTCATGGGAACAGACAGCTTTCAGCAAATGTCAGTGTTTACCATCAGTATACTTTAGGTATTTAGATGACATTTTTGGTATTTGGGAACACCCAGAAATAGAATTTCATAAATTCTTTCAGGTCCTCAACACTCACCATCGAGCCATCACACTGACACATAAAGTTGAGAAAGAACAGCTGGAGTTTTTGGACACCCAGGTGTTCTTTGTGCAGGAGGGCACAGGGTCAAAATCTCTTAACACCAGAGTGTTTTTTAAGGACACAGACCGACATGCTCTCCTGCACAAAGCCAGTTACCACCCAAAACACACATACAGGGGTCTGATTAAATCCCAGCTCATTCGGTTCCATAGGATATGCACATTACCTGAGGATGTGGAAGTGGCCACGCGTATCCTCTTCAAAGCCTTAGCCCCACGGGGATACTCGAAAAGATTTCTTAGGGAAAAAAAAGGTGAGGTAAAACGAGTATTTGAGGACAAGGGTTCCTATAAAAGGCACCAAGACCACCTAGACATCGTGCCACTAGTGACCACCTACTCACACACATTATCAGGCTTCAGCACAGAGCTTAAAAAACATTTTAAAAAGGCCCAGGATACCTGTGAACCACTCCAGCAATACAAAGTCATCTCTACATACAGGAGGAATAAGAACTTAGGCGACCTCCTGGTGCACTCTAAATTGAGTGGATCTTCTAAAAAACACCCTTTAGTTGAGAGGCACTTCAGTACGTACCAGTACTTGGAGAATGTCCATTCGGGAAGGGGGGTCCCCCTGCGGAATAAAATCAGTGTTGAGACGGGCAACCTTGTTTATGTAATTCATTGTATTTCCTGTGGTAAACTATACGTGGGAGAGACACAAAACTCCCTACTGAAGAGATTGAAGCAACATGTATATCACATTCAGAAGGGAGACAAGGACAATGTTTTATATTTGCACTTCAAGGCTCACGGGTTGGAGCACCTAAAAATAACAGGCCTGGAATCGAACCAACAATGGACTAAAACACAACGCCAGTCAATGGAGAGAAGATGGATTAAACAATTACAAACAATTGATCCTATAGGACTAAATGAGAAATATTAATCTACCTCTTCTATTGGCTCCATCTAGTGGGTCTGGAAGGCAACTGCATCTCGAGTATGCTTACCCCATTATTGGGAAAATTGAACATTGCTGTGGAAAAGAGAGGATATTGTTTGTGAATTTGTTTCCCTCATGCATGATTCTGAGGGTATCATTATATTATTATTGTACTAATACTTTGAAGTGTGTTTTACTAACAATGAGACTTTGACTGCACTTAAAATCCTCTCTCCTCAGAACAGTAGGTCCATGGCAATCCAGATTGTGAAAGGCCTTTACCACAGACAACACTAGACACCTTTTTTGTCAATAACATTCAATAATTTGAGTATTACTGACCTGTGCCAGTGCAGCCCAATGTATATTTTAATATTGAGGCCCTAGTCCCCTAACCTAACTCTAACCCTTTTGTACATCCCACAGAGTTGCTTTGCTAGCTAGCCAGCTAGATAGATATCTCTCTGAAGTTAGTCTTGTCCACTTTTAGTTTGGTGGAATGCAGCAGGAATCATAGCAGTCAGTGTTGGAACAAGGGGGACGCATTTGTGGGCGTACAAGGCTGGTTGTCAACAGCCGTTGCTAAGGGCTAAGTGTTGGACATTGGACAACATCAAATATATATTTTATTCTTTCATACAGCTACTGAAACCATTTGGAGTGCCATGTGTGTGTTCATCAATTGGATAGAAAATAATAATTATCATGTGCTCTCAGCTGTGCGACGCATGCACACTCAAATGGTTCACTATTTTTTATTGTACCTGTTTCTTGTCTTTATGAATGAGTAACATTATTTATTAAAAGTCCTTGAAATGATTTGATATTGAAACAACGTATTGGATAATTCATGTACATAAATGCACTGCAATACTAATTGATGGACACCTGAGGACGCCATCATCACGGCCACAGACCTTCGTACTCGACTGAATTAAAACACCACCCCAGAGTCCATGGCAACCACACCAGAGTCCATGGCAACTGCCCCACAGTCCATGGCAACCACAACAGAGTCCTTGGTGTTCTCTGTTTTTAGCCTATGTATGTTATGTATTTTTGAAACACTGAAAGCACTTTGAGCTGCAACGTAGGAAAAGTGCTCTACAAATAAAGGTAAACCTTGAAAAGGTATAAACACAAAATATAGTGGCTAAGAAACAATATGAAAGAATTTACAATGCAATAAAACATTACACATTTACAATGCAATAAAACATTCCAAAATGATGTACCGCCCCTTTAACTTCACCATGAACTGAACTTGATATCAAACACCCAACAGCAACCAATTGGCTATCAAACAAATCCAAGATATCAAACAAACAACAACACACATCCAAGTCATCTCACCGTCAGCCACTCTGGTCTCTGCAAACAGTTGGTTGAGCACAGCACTGCAGTAGCACATGTTCCTACCACAGTGTGTTTGTTGAACTGAATCCTTAACTGTGGGACTGCAGACTAAAGGGAGTGGTGATTGTTCAGGTGAGCTGCTGGGTGATTAGTGAATTGATTTCAGCTGTGCAGGCCATGACTGTCATCTCATGTTTCTCCTCTGGGGGGAATGGGAGCCAAACCCATGTTGGGATGGCTGAGAAATTGGGCTCTTTTTCCTTGTTTGTGAAGGAATGGCACTGTATTTGGTTTCTTGTTGAGTTTGCCAAGACACTTAGACAATCCCTCATTTGCATATTTAAACATACATGTTCAAATGTTTGGTGTCTCACCTTAGTCTGATCTAATGCATGAATATGTTACCACTAACTTCCAAACAGAGGAAACCTTTGAAGCAGTCGCAGGTGAATGGTTAAGACTTTTAACCCAACATCACAGGGTTGCAAGTTCAAGTCCTGGTGATGGCTCTAAGTGTAGTTTCAGATTTTGACTATGTACTCTCAAACTTCACCAATCAGTAGGAGAAATGAACAATGAAGAGTGTGAAACAGTCGTAGCTCAATGGTTAAGAGCAAGCCCCAAGATTCAGGGGTTGAGGGATCAAATCCCCGGTGGAACGGCTGTGGAACAATAACGTGCGGACAAGGCTGGGATCAACAACAGAGAGAGATTCCCCGAGCTGCCAGGAGGAGGCTGCCAGGAGGAGGCTCCCTAGGAGGGTTACGGTTACGGTCAGGAGTCAAGAGTTAGTGTTTAAAAAAGACACAGGTTGGGGCAGGCAGGCAGGCAGGCAGGCAGGCCGGCCGGCCTTTTATGGACAGCATACAGCGCCAGTTTGTGCTGGGTGGTGTCAGCGAACACGGTCGGATTGGCTGGAGCCTCCATGAGGAAGCGGGCCAGGTTCTGTCCTTCAGCACACAGCAGCCCCTTCTGCCACCCCGCAGAGTCCACACTGGGAACAACATTGACATTTCATATAAAACAGCAAAATAATTAGTTTTTAAGAACCAGATATCAGCTGAAACAGGAATGAACTTAACTAAGCAGCACATCACAGGTCATGTCAGTGCAGCAGACTCACAAGTTCAGCAGTTCTGTGAGTTTTCCAGACAGGTGGAACCACGACACCACCACCCTCCACGACACCACCACCCCACCCAGCCATGACACCACCCTCTTACAAGTGTTTACAAATATGATGTACAACAGTCATATAACATTAACAATGAACAGGGGGGAATGAAATACCACAAAAACAACCAGGGATTAACAAAGGGTAGGAGAAGGGAGGGAGAAGGACCATGCAAACGGTGTCACAAAACAGCCCTATTCTTCCCTACACCTCTGACCTACCTATACCACATACTAACTAACCTACCCGGAACCTAAACTACCTGCTACAGAACCTGCTGGATCCTCGATCCACTCCAGAGGCCTGGGAGAGGGGCGTTACAAGTTTACCCCTTCATGACTTCTTCACAGTGATGCAATATTCACAAAGTAACAAACATACTGTTATTTGTTCATCCTCCTCTGTTGTACCCAGAGCTGAGAGACTTTGAGGGACTCAGTCAACACAACCAGTCTGATACCTTGAGGTGTTGGTGGTTAATGAGCACATGAGTTAGCAGTTAGCGGTGCTAGCAGGTAATGAGTCCCCTGGTTGGACAGGTGTGAACACTGACAGGTGGAGCAGACATGGAGCTCACCTCCACTGGGACTACAACACCCATAATGACCCTCACCCCCACTGGGACTACAACACCCATAATGAGACACTAACGTCCACTCTCTCATCTGGCTCCTTAGATTGCATCAGACCATTACATCAGAGAGAGAGAGAGAGAGAGAGAGAGAGAGAGAGTGTGGTATCCTGTGAGTGAGCCTTTTTGTATTCTGCACCCCAATGTTCATCACATGGAGTCACTAATGGTGTCACGGCCTCTACCTCGAGGTAGCGATGTTATCCAGTCCAAGGTTAGCAAATTGGTCGTAGTTCACGGATAAGACTTAGTTGGTTAGTATCCATGGTTTATAGACAGATGTTAGTACAACACTGCTTAGTTCAACAGATAGGACTTCGACATCATGGTCATCTGACATGTCTGTATCTTCTATAGTTGAGCCTGTTTTCACAAATATAACCCAACCTAGCATCCAATTATCCCCTGCCTATTGCGTAGGATCCGCCGCACGACCCCGTGGCCGGCAGCCCCAGAGGAGATCGCCAGGCAGACTAGCTGACTGGCTCCTCGAGCCCAGCACCGTTGTTCCGGCACCCCGGGGGCGCTGTTGCGCGACGGATCCTTGTCCGGAAATAGTCCCCCCACCGCCCTTATGATTGCGCCATCAACCTTCTTCCCGATGCACCCCTTCCTAGTAGCGGGCTGTTCAACCTGTCCCAGCCGGAGCGTGAGGCCATGGAGAGCTACATCCAGAACTCGTCATCTGCCGGGTCTATTCGTCCTTCTTCCTCTCCTGTTGGGGCTGGGTTTTTCTTTGTGGGGAAAAAGGATGGTACCCTAAGGCCCTGTATTGACTATTGAGGCCTGAATAACATTACTGTCAAGAATAAGTACCCATTGATCGGACTATTTGTTTTTGTCTACCTGGATGACATTCTTATTTTTTCTAAAGACCTTGCCACCCACCAGCAACACGTCCGCCAAGTGCTTCAGCGGCTTCTGGAGAACCGCCTTACTTACAAGAGCCCCTTTCAGGGCCATAATGCTGATGTGGCCCGGGATGACATTGAGTTTGACCCCTGGTTGACCCCTGGTTCATGTGATACATTTCTCTAAATATAGCCATGTCCCTTCTTCATTACCTGATGTTTTCAGTAAGGGGGGGGGGGGTTCACAGTGTAATACATTCTGACATTATGTCTTACTGCTCATGACATCCCCTGATACAATCACAGGACATGTCTGATTGGTCAGCAGGATAATATATTCATTATGGTAATAGACTATGGATACATAAGTAGGAGATTCAAGTCCAGAGTCTCTTCACATTGTGACCAGAGACCAAGGAGTCACAATAAAGATACATCACCATCCGCAAGGCTGAAAGGTATTGTATTTATTTAATGATTTTATTTAACATATTCTCATTCACAGCAATGACCTGACCCTGACCCTAACCCTGACCCTGGGCAGATCTGGTGGCCATCAAATAGTGTTGATGAATGGCTTTGATAACTGGTATATGAGGTTTGTTTGTAAAAAATATAAAGTGTCTATGAGCAGTCCCACTCATATGTTTTATTGGATAGAGATAGTGGAGGTAGACAGGAAAGTAAGGAGGATGTGGATAGGGCATGGGCCGGATTCAAACCCATGCCAACATGGGCATATATATAGACCTAGTTATTTCTAACTGTATACACAATAATATGATGTTTAAAGAGAAAATATTGATGAAAAAACTGGAATACTTTTTTGGCAGATAAACAACTTGACCCAGGACTATGGACCCAGGACTCGGTGTCAGCAAGGCTGATATTGTGGAGAATATACATCTATGTTATGAATCAGTGAATGGCTCTTGCAAAAGAACAATCTTGTCTCCAACGATAAGAGTCGTACTGTATCTTTTCCTTGGAACAATGTCTGTTCTCACAGTGTGTGGAAACCTTCTTGTGATCATCACCATCTTTCACTTTAAACAGCTCCACACTCCAACGAACTACCTCATCCTGTCTCTGGCTGTGTCAGACCTGCTCTTGGGGGCAGTGGTCATGATTCCCAGTATGATACGATCTGTAGAAACATGCTGGTATTTTGGAGATTTGTTCTGTAAAATCCACTCTAGCTTCGATGTCATGCTGTGCAATACATCCATTTTGAATTTGTCTTTCATATCTATAGACCGATATTATGCAGTCTGTGACCCTCTGAGGTATGGAAGTAAAATAACTGTTCACATCGCTCTGGTCATGATCCTGGTCAGCTGGGGTGTTTCTGCCATAGTCGGCTTTGGGATGATATTTTTGGGGCTCAACATTTTGGGGGTTGAGGAGTTTTACTATACTTATGTTGCATGTGAGGGAGGGTGTATTTTGTTCCAGACTGCCGTATCAAACACTGTGTCTTCAATACTCTCATTCTACATCCCAGGTGTCTTGATGCTCTGCATCTACTTCAAGATTCTCCTGGTAGCCCAGAGACAAGCACGCAGCATCCAAGACTCAACCTGTCCGACCTCACGGAAGATGGCAGACAAGTCACAGAGAAAAGCAACCAACACTCTGGCCATCATTATGGGGGTGTTTCTTGCATGCTGGCTGCCATTTTTTGTCTGCAACATTATTGATCCCTTTATCAATTATTCTACTTCTGCAGTTGTGTTTGAAACATTAGTGTGGATTGCCTACTTAAACTCAACAATCAACCCAATGGTGTATGCTTTCTTCTACAGTTGGTTCAGAACGGCATTTAGAATGATCATCTCAGGCAAAATATGTCAACCTGACTCTTCAACTCTAAAATTGATTTCAGACTAAATATGTTTATTTCAGAATAAATATGTAAATGTTATTGAAGTAAATCGAAGCAGTTATTTTTTTTGAAGACGACGGCGTATTCTCTTACACAGAATGGGAGAAAAGTGACTGATAATACCACAGCTACACAAGCTGCTAACAGCTAGCGGCTAACAGTGGTACATCGCTACGAATGTCTAACTGTGTTTGTATAACATCACAACATGCTGAGAGAACATCGACATGCTAAAAACACAAAACTACTCATAATAAGATGAACACAGTTCTTGCTTTTGAACACGTCCTTAAACGAAAGTATGTATAAGTCAAGTCTCCATTGCCGGTAGCCTGCGGCAAATGAGAACAGTGAATCCAATCAGCAAATTATAAATATTTAGTGATCGTTAAATTGTTGTTTATCGAGTGGGTACTTTAAAACTTCAAGTTGGTGTTATGAAAAAACTAATTAATGACGCAATAAGTTTCACTTTCATTTTCGACCCCTTCGATTCTGCACCAGCTGCCGTCAGAAATGCTTTAAATCTCGGGGCGCTTAGGTTTATCGCTTAGGTTTATCTCTTAGGTTTATCTCTTAGGTTTTACGCTTAGGTTTATCGCTTAGGTTTATCACTTAGGTTTATCGCTTAGGTTTTACGCTTAGGTTTATCGCTTAGGTTTATCGCTTAGGTTTTACGCTTAGGTTTTATGCTTAGGTTTTACGCTTAGGTGGCGTAGCGGGTTAAGTGTAACCATGTAACCGCAGGGTCCCCGGTTTGATTCCAGCCTGGGACATATCCTGCATGTCATCTCTCCTCTCTCTCTCACCCATCCTTCCTGTCTAAATCTCTACTGTATCTGTCAATAAAATGAAAAATATGAGTGGGACTGCCCCACTCAGAAAAAAAAAGAAATGCTTTAAATCTAAATCTCTATACACATTATGAATAAAAGCATATTCTTCATATTCTTACTTTGATATTCTACATACCCTAACAGCACTTTTGAATATGTTTTGAGTGGACATGTTGTTGCTGTAATCCACTGTTATCGTCTATCTTCTTCTACTTCACTCTGTTGATGGGAGAGTAGTCTCGTGTCGCCACACCTCCAAATCAGGTTGTTCTCACACCTCTTTTGGAGATCTGGAGAGTTTTAGATTAGGCGATCTAGCAGGGATTAAACTGGACAGAGCGATGGGAGAATGTGCTCACAATTTCATTGAATGTTATATTCCAAGAACCTTCCCCCCACATGCCTGTAGAATGTTTGTTTGTTGTTATTGTCTTTACCCAAACCGGGTAGGACTATTTTGCATACACTGTAGTTGTTGCCTATGCTAATTTGCAACATTAAAAACAATTGAAGAAAACGTTAAGGAAAAACTTCATTCTGTTTATTTAAAACTCCTCCCAAGCAAGGTATTTGATTGGTTTGGTTTGATTTATTCTGATGTGTCATCATCACATGACATCACTCATTTTGAACAGGTTTCCACGCCTTTGTAGCTTCTTTCTGCAAATGATTTCCCCATGCTAACCCTAACTAGGAAAGCCTGGTATCAACGAGGTTAGTGATTGAGTGATGACATTGAGTGAGACCCCAACATACTGTAGCACTGAGACAGCTCTCTTCAAAGTAGGTTTCAGTTGGTTTATGTCTCATGGCATTTAGCATAGTTTAGATCCTACCTATACATAGTTTAGATCCTACCTATACGTACCAGTTGGTTCTACTGGGGGGAAAAGCCTCAGCGTCGTCCAAGGTCTTAGAACTCTGCCCTTGACTGTTTTCTTTGTACATGTTACTGATAGACCTCCAATACAACCCTAACCCTACCCCTACATACACACGTGGATGGCAACACATTTTCTAGTGCTAAACTCGGACAAGACAGAGATGCCTAAGGTCCTTGGCCTAAGGAAACAGGAATTTATCATCTGATTTAACGTTTACTTACAACGACTGAACGATCACTCCTAATCAGGCCGTGAAAAATCTTGATGTTACTATTGACCCAGATAGAATGTAAGATCTGCACTGCGCTTCAAACAATTAAAATGAACAATGCTTCAAACAAACAATGCTAATGAATGATTACGTTTTTTTTTCTCTAAATATATACAGTGCCTTCGGAAAGTATCCCAACCCTTTCACTTTTTCCACAATTAGTTTGAATTTAAAATGGATTACATACATTTGCTATCAATCCACACACTATAACCCAGAATGACAAAGCAAAATGGTTTTTATTTTAAATCTGAACGTTGTCATTTGTCTCGAGCTCTGTCAAATTCAAAAACACTGTTGGCCGATTATTGCATATAGTTGTTTAAGTGTTTAATTCAGTTATAATGGACAAATGAATTAACATTTCATTAACTGCTGGTGGACGCTGCTTTATCCTGTACGATGTTCACCTACTCTGCACTCTTGCAGTAGGGACATTACATGTTAATGATTACAATTACTACATGCGATTAATAGTGACTGAAATCATAATTGCAAAGGATTGGAGGAACATTGCAATGCCATACTAGTCCAAGGTGGAAGAAAGCGATTGTACAATATTTACGGAATTTATCAGATTCCGAGGCTTCAGTCTGTTGGATGTAACATTGTAGAGGTTGTTGTGCCCTGGTTGGGTCTCTTCTGTGTAGAGAGCAAGTCCTGTACAGGGTTACCAGATGGGATTGACAATTTCCAGCCTAAACAGTCTAAAAACCGCTAAATCCACCAAAAACCCGCCCCCCCCCAAAAAAACAAGGTTATACGTCTCTGTTAATAACCGGGCAGAATAGCAGTGTCATGTTAAAGTTAAACATTAGGCACCTCTAGTCAAAATGCCTTTTAACAGTTTCTATCTGTAAAAAGAAGCAAACCTAATGGTACAAAGTTAAACATGACACATTTCATCACATTAAAGCAAGATACATATTATTTTTTTATTTTTTTCCAGATTTTATCCCCTTTTTCACCCAATTTGGTAGCCAATTGAACCAAACCTAGCATCCAATTATCCCCTGCCTATTGCGTAGGATCCGCCGCACGACCCCGTGGCCGGCAGTCCCAGAGGAGGCCGCCAGGCAGACTAGCTGACTGGCTCCTCGAGCCCAGCACCGTTATTCCGGCACCCAGGGGGCGGTGTTGCGCGACGGATCCTTGTCCGGAACTATTCCTATACCGCCCTCGGGAGCGGCCGCTCAATATGCCGCTCCCTGTGGGCCCCGGTCATATCCGGAACATTTTTGTTTTTAACTCCCGTTGACAGCGGGGGGAGAGACAAGTTCTTCCCGGGAATTCGCTCCGCGCTGTGACGATCGTGATAGGAGTGTCGTATCGACACCATTCGAATGGTTTCAGATTCCCTGTCCTCTCCCCTATCCGGACACGTTTGAATTGTTATCCTAACCCACGGTAAACCACAGTTATTAACCCGCAAAGGGTGCCTCCGGGCACCGTGTTTGTCCGTGAATAACACCGGCTATGAAGGTGGTAGGGCGATGCATAATAGTGATCAAAAAACTTATTTTTGTTAAGCTTGTTGTAAAGAAAATGTCTATAATGCATTGAAATGACAGTAAACTAAGATAATAAGATGGTTATCATACATTTTCAAATCTTTATTAATAAGTAATTACAGAAAAAGTAAATGACATTTCTGTCATGACTTCCGCATTTAGATAGATAGATAGACTTTATTTGTCATTGCTACAGTACAGGTACCAAACAACGAAATTTAGGAGGGGAGGCTCCCCTGGTGTTTAGGAAAGGAAAAAGAAACACATTTTCAGCAAACGTTGGTCCTCTAAGCCAGGTTGTCTCACCTAGCATAGCTGCAGGCACAGAACGTGTGCCAAGGTCAGCTGGGTTATGGCTTGTGGAGATGTAGTGCCACTGGGTTGGTTCAGAAGACCGCCGTATACGCTGCACTCTGTTGCTCACATATACATAGAACCTTCTTGTCTGGTTGCTAATGTATCCTAGGACAACTCGGCTATCTGTATAGAACTTGACAGCATCCAGAGCTATATCTAGCTCGCTTGTGACTAGCTCAGCGACTTCCACACCCAACACGGCAGCTCCCAACTCCAATCTTGGGATAGTGTGAGCCGACTGTGGAGTTAACTTAGCTTTTCCAAGGACAAATCCTACTTGACATTTTTGCTCAACATCAATTACTTGGAGATAGGCGACTGCTGCAATAGCCTTCACTGAAGCGTCTGAGAACACGTGTAGCTCCTTTCTTATGGCTGTTGAGATTGTAGAAGCAGAATAGGTTCTTGGGATCTCCAACTGCCTGAGGTCTTGAAGAGAGCTTCTCCAAGCGTTCCACTCATCTTCCCTTTCTGGAGGAAGAGGAGAGTCCCAGTCGGAGGCTTCGTTTGTGAGCTCTCGTAACAGGATCTTTCCCTGTATCGTAACTGGCGCAACGAATCCAAGTGGATCGAAGAGGCCGTTGACAGTAGCTAGAACACCCCTACGTGTGAAAAGCTTTGTGGATTCTGCTACTTGAAACGTGAAGACATCTTTCTTCAGATCCCAACTCACTCCAAGGCTCCGTTGAATAGGAGTGGGATCGACATCCAAGTTTAGGTCTTTGAGTCCCTTTGCTCGGTCCTCAGCAGAGAATGCTTCCATAACCTCCTGGCTGTTGGAAGCAACTTTGTGAAGTCGCAGGTTCGACACAGCAAGCATCTCCTGTGTCCGCTTCAATAGGTCGATGGCTTCACGTGCTGTGGGCCTTGACAGGAGTCCGTCGTCAACGTAGAACTCTCTTTCGATGAACTGTTTGGCGTCAGACCCAAATTCTTCTTCACCATGAGCTGCAGCACGTCTGAGACCATAGATTGCCACCGCAGGAGAGGGACTGTTCCCGAATACGTGAACCTTCATGCGGTACTCACATATGTCGTTCCTAGGATCGTTGTCCTCGTACCACAGAAAGCGGAGAAAGTTCCTGTGGTCTTCTTTCACAACGAAGCTGTGAAACATTTGTTCTATGTCCACAGTGACAGCGATCGGTTCTCGTCTGAATCGCACCAGTACTCCTAAGAGGCTGTTATTTAAGTCCGGACCAGAAAGGAGAACATCGTTCAGTGACACGCCTTTCCATTTTGCACTGGAATCGAAGACGACTCGAATCTGGCCTGGCTTCTGAGGGTGATAAACCCCGAAGATAGGTAAGTACCAACATTCTTGTCCGTTCTCCAATGTAGGAGCCAGCTCAGCATGATCACGGTCGAAGATGTTCTGCATGAACGCGATGAAGTGCCTCTTCATCTCGGGCCTTTTCTCCAGTGTGTTTTGAAGAGAGGTAAGTCGTGTGAGGGCCTGGCCTCGGCTGTGAGGGAGTTGCTGACGTGGTGTTCTGAATGGCAATGGTGCCACCCAGCTGTTGCAGTCATCCATATACATTTCTTTGTCCATGACCTTTAAGAACAGTCTGTCTTCAATAGAGAGTCCAATCTTGTTGTCATCCTCGGACGTGTTGAAGATGGTGCTCCCTAAGTTGCATTCCCGGATACTGTGGGTGCCTTGCGCTGGGGCAATCTGATGTGCTGGCTTCGGAACATATTGCTCCTTCACCTGGATCCTGTTCGGACATGGGCTGAAGAATGAAGGGCGTTGGTTCTCAAGCACATTGGTGCGGTAGCTTTGGATGTCTGAAGGCTTGTGGGCTGCCTCTAGGCAGACTTCTCCTATGATGACCCATCCCAGGTCGAGTCGTTGTGCGTAGGGGGCGTCATGTGGACCGTTCCGTTGCTCCCGCACTTTATGAACTCTAAGGATGTCTCGGCCTAGCAAGAGAAGGATCTGTGCTTTAGAATCCAAAGGTGGTATACCATAATATGCTATGGGCTTGAGGTGGGAATGATGCAACGCTGCTTCTGGCGTAGGTATCTCAGCTCTTTCGGTGGGAATGTTGTTACACTCTATTAGTGTAGGTAGTGTCACTGTTGTAGCTCCATCCACAGATTCCACCACAAAGCCTGTGGCTCTCCTTCCTGTCATCTGAGTTGTACCTGCACATGTACGAAGTGTGAATGCTGAATCTGACCCCTTGATGTGGAACATATCAAAGAATTCAGACCTTGCAAGCGACCTGTTGCTTTGGTCATCCAGCACAACATATGCTCTGGTTGCTCTCTCTGGGTGTGCTTCTGGGAATATATTCACCAGGCAAATCTTCGAGCAGGATCTGCCGCTTTGACCCTCTCCACAGACTTCTGTGCAATTTGAGGTGACTGCAGATTGGTCTGATCCTCCTTCTCCCTCCCCGCCATCCTCAGATGGGGCTGGAGGCGGAGGTCCTGGATGAAGAGCCGTGGTGTGGCTGTTACTCTCACACTCCATGCACTTGATGGCTGTGGTGCAGTTCTTGGCTAGATGAGTAGTTGTGGAACAACATCTGAAGCAGACACCGTTGTCTTTGAGGAAGGCCTTGCGCTCCTCGAGGGGCTTGCTTCTGAAACCTCTGCAGCGTGTTAGGGGGTGTGGCTTCTTATGGAGAGGGCATAGTTTTTTTATGTCCACTGCTGTTCGGCCTGAACCGTCTTGTGTGTCTTTCTCGTGAGAGACATCTGTCTTATGTGCAGAGACCATGCTCTTACTTTGTCTCTTGAATGGCTGCTCTGACTTCATCTGGGCTGTGTTACTCATCGATAGCCTGAAGCTTGGGTCATTGCGAGCTCGTGCCTCTTTGGTGATGAACTCGCAGAAGAATGTGAATGGGGGAAAAACTACCTGTCGCTCAGCTTTGTATCTGGAACCCTGTGATATCCATTTCTCTTGGATGTTGTAGGGCAACTTGTCTACGATGGGCAAAATGCCGCGTGAAGTGTCCAAATAGCTCAAACCAGGCAGGTAACCTTCGAACATGGCTGCTTCCAACTCTTGGAGAAGGTCACTTAGCTCTCTCAGCTTCACAGGATCTTTATTCAGCGCTTCATCGCGCTGACCGCACGGAGCTTAGCGGCAAGTCAAGAGGAGGTGGGATCATAATATCGACGAAGGACAGCTGGTGCTTAAACACGAAAACTGTAAGTAGCCACTGCTCACCAGACCTAGAATACTTGACTGTTAAATGCCGACCCACATACCTGCCTAGGGAGTTTAACGCGGTGCTAATTACATGTGTGTACATTGCACCTAGCTCAGACAGCAAAGTAGCATTGGCGCGACTATACGACGTCATTAGTAGCCAACAAAGCACTGATCCACAGGCTATCCACATCATAGCGGGGGACTTTAATCATGTCGACCTGAAGGCAGTACTACCCAAGTTCTACCAGCATGTAAAATGTGCAACGAGGGGAGAAAAAACACTGGATAAGGTATACACCAACATCAAACGTGCTTACAAGGCTAGTCCGCTAGCTCATCTAGGCATGTCTGACCATGTGTCAATCCTCCTGATTCCTGCATACACCACAATGGGGAAAAGTGCTCCCACCACCACTAAGACTGTCAGAACCTGGCCAGAAGGGTCCGCTCCACTGCAGATCTGCCTAAATGACACCCTATGGCAGGAATATGAGCATGAGGACCTGGAACAGTACACGTCGTCGGTTCTGAACCACATAGTGAACTGCACCAACTCAGTCACCGTGGACAAACGGGTCCGGGTCTACCCCAACACGAAGCCATGGATGACTGGGAAGGTCCAAAAACTGTTAAATGAGAGGGACAACGCCTTCTTCGCAGGGAAGCGCACACCGCTGTACAGCTCCACCAGGGCCAACCTAAAGCGCGGCATCAAAGCGGCCAAGGCAGAGCACAGAGAGAAGATTGAGGAATGCCTCCTGAGCAACGACTCCAGGCGGATGTGGCAGGGGGTTCAGCAGATGACAAACTTCAGAGCCAACAGGCTCACAGCCGCAGAGGACGATCCCCTGCTGGCGGGAAAGCTGAACACCTTCTACGCCCGGTTCGACGAGGGGCGAACGGAGGTAACCACAACACAGACACCACTCTCTCCAGCTCTCAGCAGCCTCACCCTCACAGAGCACGAGGTGAGACGCGTACTGAAGGCGGTGGACCCCAGGAAAGCCTCGGGGCCGGATGGCGTCCTGGGACGGGTGCTGAGAGACTGCGCCGACCAGCTGGCCGGGGTTTTCACCAACATCTTTAACCAGTCCCTGTCCCAGGCCACCGTCCCACCCTGCCTGAAAACCTCAACTATCATCCCAGTCCCGAAGAAAAGCACGGTGAGCTGCCTAAACGACTACCGCCCGGTGGCACTCACACCAATCATCATGAAGTGCTTCGAGAAACTAGTCCGGGCCCACATACTCACACGCCTCCCGCCCAACCTGGATCCATACCAGTTCGCCTACAGAGCCCACAGGTCCACAGAGGACGCCATAGCGACGACTCTCCACGCCACTCTATCCCACCTGGAGAGGGGAAACAGCTACGCGAGACTGCTCTTCGTGGACTTCAGCTCCGCCTTTAACACCATCCTTCCAGACAGGCTAGTGACCAAACTACTAGACCTGGGTCTATCACACTCTATATGTGCGTGGATCAAGGACTTCCTGACCAACCGCCCCCAGAGGGTGCGGGTGGGCCCCCACACCTCCACAGCCCTCAGCCTCAGCACTGGGTCACCCCAGGGCTGCGTGCTAAGCCCCATCCTCTACAACCTCTACACCCACGACTTCACCCCCATCCACCCCAGCAACTACATCGTAAAGTTTGCAGACGACACCACCGTGGTGGGATGTATCTCGGGGGGGGACGAGGCGGCGTACAGGGATGAGGTAGAGCAATTGAGCAAGCTGTGCAAGGTAAACAACCTGCTGCTAAACAAGTCAAAGACCCAGGAACTCATCGTAGACTACAGGAGGAAAAAGTCCGAGATCCTGCCCCTGCTCATCGACGGAGAGAGCGTAGAGATGGTCTCAAACCTCCGTTTCCTGGGACACATCATACGGGATGACCTGGCCTGGAAGGACAACACTAAAGGCACCATCAAGAGGGCACAACAGCGGCTATACACCCTGAGATGCCTCAAGAAACAACACAGCAAGCAGGAGATGCTGGTGGCCTTCTACCACGGCGCAGTGGAGAGCATCCTCACCTTCGGCATCTCCAACTGGTACCACAGCTGCACGGCAGCGGAGAGAAACGATCTACAGAGAGTCGTGAGAACAGCACAGGGGATCACCGGCGCCACCCTCCCCTCTCTGGAGAAGCTGTACGAAACACGCTGTCTCAGGAGGGCCTCCAAGATCTCCAAGGACCCGACCCACCCTGGGCACGAACACTTTGTCAAGCTGCCCTCGAACAGGAGGTACAGGACCCCGGCCGCTAAGACAAACAGACTGAAGAACTGCTTCTACCACAGGGCCGTCAAGGCCCTGAATACAGAAAAGGCCTAAGTTCTGGGCCCAGGACAAGTCCGGACGGATTGTAATGGCAGCTAGTGCTGAGGCACAAACATGTACATTTTCAAGCCTGCAAACTGTGACACTTTAAAAAAATGTGAAAAAATACTTTCTTGTGCAATATGACAACCCTAGTTGACTATCTGTGCAGTATAGTACAGTGGATTGTGTACATAGCCTCTATTGATGTAAACCAGCTCTTTATCTTCTTGTGATTTTATGCATCTATGCTTTTTCCAAAATGTGTTTCTTTTTCCTTTCTTAAACACCAGGGGAGCCTCCCCTCCTAAATTTCGTTGTTTGGTACCTGTACTGTAACAATGACAAATAAAGTCTATCTATCTATCTATTGCTGATCTTTGGGAAGTTCTCCAGCCTGTCGAAGAGGGACTTTTCAATTACCTCTGGAGACCCGAAGCACTCTTCTAAGCGTTCCCAAGCTTTGCATAGACCTTGAGATGAATGACTTACATGTACTGCTCTTATTCGTTTCACGTGCTTTGCAGATTCACTCCCTAACCACTTAATCATGAGGTCCATCTCTTCATTAGCACTGAGTAGTAGTCCGTCAATGGCGTTCTTGAAGGACGACTTCCATGCCCAGTAATTTTCTGGGTGATCATCGAACTTGGTGAGACCGGAGGTTACGAGGTCTCTGCGTGCTAGGTACCGAGCCACATCACTGATGTCGGTTGTGTCACCGCTTCCTGTTGGTTTGTATGGTGAACCCTTGGGCCTGCTGGGTGTGAGCTGCTCTGATGTCTTTGGCCTACTAGGTCGCAGTGATGGAGAGCTGTGCTCATGCTTCACGGTGGAGGAGTGCTGTCTCTCGTATGAGACAGTCAGACGCTGTCTGGGTGGTGAGGAGGATCTCAGCCTATGGACTATCGGTTCCAGATTGGCTATAGAGTCGTTAACATCTTCGGCAGATAGTGGTAGCTGTGACTGTTGTTCTACGTACTGGCGTGTGCGGTCAACAGTGGCATGAATGACAGCTTCGATACCGTTGTTTTCTTCCTCCGCTGCTGCTTCAAGAACATAAGCTTCAGCGATGGCTTCTGCCACTTCTTTCTCATGCAGCAAGTTCTTTAATTTTGCTTCCATTTGGGATTTTTCGATCATAATCTCTGATTCCATTTTTGCATAGCCAGCACGTGTGCGTGCTACTTCCACTTTGACACGTGCATTGACAGCTCCCACTGCGCGTAACCAGGGCGCAACTTCCACAGATAGCGAACACACACTGACACACAAATGAATCCTCAGACGCTGGAGCAAAGTTTAGTTCTTTACTCAACCCTCAGAAACATGAGTGGTCGTTTGGTTATTTTGTAAAACTGTAAATAAACATAAGAGTACAATTACTGTAATGCTCAAAACTATACTGTTACACTTTCAACATCAACAGTATGTAGCCAACATATAATATCAATATAGCAATACAAATAGTTATACTTAAATAATATAAGCTATGCATTTATAAACATATACAGTATACATTGTAGTTAAACAAGAAAAGAAAAGGCAACTTACAAGCAAAGCCTTTTCCAGGGCAAGAATGTAAACAAAGAGATTCTCCGGAGCTTTTCCTCTCAACTAGCTGTTGCACGAGCTATCACGTCTGAACAGTGTGCTCACGTCATGTGACTAATGTTCGTCATGTGACTAATCAAAACCGAAACTGAATAAAGGCAGTAACAAATGTAATGTCATAAAATGTCCACTAGATGTCTCTAAAATGAAAACCTAAGAAACCATGACAGTCCTCATACTGACTCTCTGTCCTCATACTGACTCTCTGTCCTCTCATACTGACTCTCTGTCCTCGCCGCATGCTGACTCTCTGTTTTGCCTATTGGGTGGTTTGGTAACCACCCTAGATGATCTTCGTGACATTTCACACATGTGACATTTCACATACAGTGGGGAAAATAAGTATTGAACACATCAACATTTTGTCTGGTAAATGTATTTCAAAAGAGCCTATTCAAGTGAAATTTGCACCAGACTTTGGTATTAACTCAAACAATCCAGACAACAAATCTAAACATTAAAGTCCATATGTAAATAAAGTTATGTGTAATAAAATGGAATGAAACAGGGAAAAAAGTCTTGAACACACTAATGAATGAATTAATTAATGGTCTTTATTGTCATTAATACAGTACAGGTACCATACAACGAAATTTAGTAGGGGGGGCTCCCCTGGTGCTTGGAAAAAGACTAAAAACAAGAGGGCCAAGGGTAAAATAAAAAAGGGAAAAGAGCTGGTTTACATAAATAAAGGCTATGTACACTATCTACTATACTATACTACTATACAATAAAACACTGTGCTGTACACTATGCTATGCTATAGATATCCTAACATTTCCTATATCCACTAAGGCTGTGTTCGAAATGGTATACTAGCATACTCAATGAGTATATACTGAATACTGCCTACTAAATTCATAATAAGTATGCCAAAACCAGCCGACCGTTTACACTGCAGTTTGGATAGAATCGCTGTCTTCTCCACAAACCCTCACCACTGGGGTACCCCAGGGCTCTGTCCTAGGGCCCCTACTGTTCTCTCTCTACACCAAGTCTCTTGGCTCGGTAATCTCCTCACATGGGTTCTCCTACCACAGCTACGCAGATGACACTCAACTCTTCCTGTCCTTCCCCCCCTCTGATCTACACGTGGCAACCCGTGTCTCTGCATGTCTCGCTGACATTTCAACTTGGATGGCTGACCACCATCTCAAGCTCAATCTTAACAAGACAGAGCTCCTCTTCATCCCCGGGAAAGCCTGCCCTCTCCAATACTTCTCCATCACAGTGGAGAACTCTACTGTAACCCCCTCCCTGACAGCCAAGAACCTTGGAGTGATCCTGGATAACCGACTATCCTGAACATTGCAGCAACGGCTCGCTCCTGCAGATTCTTCCTTTACAACATCAGAAGAATACGGCAACTCTTGACCCAGGCACTGGTCATCTCCCGCCTTGATTACTGCAACGTACTCCTGGCTGGGCTCTCCGCCTCGGCCATCAGCCCTCTGCAGCTCATCCAGAACGCTGCTGCCCGTCTGGTGTTCAACCTCCCCAAATACTCTCATGTCACCCCTCTCCTTCGTACCCTGCACTGGCTCCCGATAGCAGCTCGCATCAGATTCAAGACCCTGGTGCTTGCTTACCAGGCAGCTAAAGGGACAGCCCCTGCCTGCCTGAAGGAAATGGTTACCCCCCAAACTCCAGCCCATTCACTCCGCTCCTCCACCTCGGCTGGCCGACTGGCCCCACCAACTCTACACCAACACGGCAGTCACGCTGCCCAGTCACGTCTCTTCACGACACTGGCTCCCCGCTGGTGGAATGAGCTTCCCACAGCTGTCAGAACGGCAGAGTCACTACCCATCTTCCGTCGTAGACTGAAGACCCACCTCTTCAGGTTACACCTTAACTGCTCCTCCTGAGACATCTACTGCCCCCCAGCACAGCGTCTGAAGACACCCGCTTTTCCCCTCTACTGTGTCCCTAAAAACTTCTATTGTCCCCTTGTACTGTTTTTCTGTTTCTCCAGTGTCTAAATATATTTAAAAAAAAACATGTTTAGAAGAAGGTGATAGAAGAAGGTTTTTCCTTCTATCAATGGCCCCGGGCCTGAGCTGGATTACTCTTCCTGCTACGACTGGTGGATTGATGATTCACTTGCTTAGTATTCAAATGTATTGATTGTAAGTCGCTTTGGAAAAAGGCGTCTGCTAAATGCCAAAAATGTAAATGTAAATTAACTACTCTGGTCAGTTGAGACCAAAATTGAACTTTTTGGCTGTCACACAACACACCATGTTTGGAGGAGAAATGGCACTGCACATAACCCGAATAACACTATACAAACAGTGAAGTTCGGAGGTGGAAGTATCATGGTGTGGGGCTGTTTCTCCTCTCGTGGTACTAGCCTACTTCATATCACCTGGGCCCAGTAGTTCAAAATGTTTAATCTCAATCAGATCAGGATTTTTGAAATCCCACTTTTTTCTGATCCAGGATTTGAAGATATTTTTTTCTTTTATCTTAAATATTTGTGATTGACAATCTTTGCTGTGATACTTTTGTGAGCATAAACATTTATGTCATCAACATTTGGTTGAAAACAAAATAGGCCACCACAAACGTGACCAAAAAAAAATAAAGATTTGCCATGAAGGCTAAAAATGTTGTATTATTTCAGTTAACAAACTTTGCCATCTTATTTATATATACAAATATTTTTAAATAAATTGTATAGTACATTTTGCTCTGGAAATCCACCCCTCTGGTGGGATCAAGATAATCCAGTTTTTTGGGATCAAACTGCTAGAGGTGTTCTGCCAGGAAGAATGGGGAAAATCTCCCAAGACAAGAATTGAAACTCTTAGCTGGCTACAGGAAGCGTTTGCAAGCTGTTATAGTTGCCTGAGGTGGAGTTACAAAGTACTAGCTGACAGGGTTCCCAAGCTTTTGCACAAGGCCGCCTTTTTCCTTGTTTTATTATTTTGAAATTGTAAAAAGTTAAAAACAAAAATGTATCTTGCTTTAAAATGTGATGAAATGTGTCATGTTTAACTTTGTACCATTTAGAGGTTAGGTTTGCTTCTTTTTACTTAGATAGAAACTGTTAAAAGGCATTTTGACTAGAGGAGCCTGATGTAGGGTTAGGGTTAGCCCTATAGGGTTAGGGTTATCCACCCCACTGGATCAGTGAACAAGATCCTTTACCTGTGTGGGAAATACCACAAAGAAATTGCTAGCATTATGGTCGGAAACATAATTAGTTTTTCACTCGACTCAAACGAAAGCAGCCAAGTTTACAGCGAATTCTCTGTGGTTCCACTAGCTAGATATAGTTGCAAATAAGGCCATGCAGATTCTCCCCAGCGGTATATGATCAGGGAAACCTACAACTGGTTTGGCCATTCAGCAAAGCGCCAGTGTGATTATAGGAACATTTATGAGACATTTATGAGACAACGGGAGCTGTCCATTGAAATTGAGTCCAGGCTCTACCCGTTGGTTAGTGATGGCAGACTGCATTGATATAATTGTTGAACAAGAGGATTCTCTCAGACTTCACTTAAACATGACACTGCTATTCTGCCCGGTTATTAACAGAGACATATAACCTTGTTTTTTTGGGGGGGCGGGTTTTAGGTGGATTTAGCGGTTTTTAGACTGGATTAAACACTTGATAGCAAATTAATTTAATCCATTTTAAATTCAAACTAAATGTGGAAAAAGTGAAAGGGTTGGGATACTTTCCGAAGGCACTGTATATATTTAGAGAAATGTATCCCACAAACAGTGTTTTTCAGTGTTTTTCAGGGTTAGGGTTATCATGTCCCCCGAGGCGGCGCTAAGAGTAGGTAAACGAGGGATGGCCATTCTAGTGTTAAATGGGGTGCTTCGATTCACTTCAATAACATTTACATATTTATTCTGAAATAAACATATTTAGTCTGAAATCAACTTTAGAGTTGAAGAGTCAGGTTGACATATTTTGCCTGAGATGATCATTCTAAATGCCGTTCTGAACCAACTGTAGAAGAAAGCATACACCATTGGGTTGATTGTTGAGTTTAAGTAGCCAATCCACACTATTGTTTCAAACACAACGGCAGAAGTAGAATAATTGATAAAGGGATCAATAATGTTGCAGACAAAAAATGGCAGCCAGAATGCAAGAAACACCCCCATAATGATGGCCAGAGTCTTGGTTGCTTTTCTCTGTGACTTGTCTGCCATCTTCCGTGAGGTCGGACAGGTTGAGTCTTGGATGCTGCGTGCTTGTCTCTGGGCTACCAGGAGAATCTTGAAGTAGATGCAGAGCATCAAGACACCTGGGATGTAGAATGAGAGTATTGAAGACACAGTGCTTGATACGGCAGTCTGGAACAAAATACACCCTCCCTCACATGCAACATAAGTATAGTAAAACTCCTCAACCCCCAAAATGTTGAGCCCCAAAAATATCATCCCAAAGCCGACTATGGCAGAAACACCCCAGCTGACCAGGATCATGACCAGAGCGATGTGAACAGTTATTTTACTTCCATACCTCAGAGGGTCACAGACTGCATAATATCGGTCTATAGATATGAAAGACAAATTCAAAATGGATGTAGTGCACAGCATGACATCGAAGCTAGAGTGGATTTTACAGAACAAATCTCCAAAATACCAGCATGTTTCTACAGATCGTATCATACTGGGAATCATGACCACTGCCCCTAAGAGCAGGTCTGACACAGCCAGAGACAGGATGAGGTAGTTGGTTGGAGTGTGGAGCTGTTTAAAGTGAAAGATGGTGATGATCACAAGAAGGTTTCCACACACTGTGAGAACAGACATTGTTCCAAGGAAAAGATACAGTACGACTCTTATCGTTGGAGACAAGATTGTTCTTTTGCAAGAGCCATTCACTGATTCATAACATAGATGTATATTCTCCACAATATCAGCCTTGCTGACACCGAGTCCTGGGTCCATAGTCCTGGGTCAAGTTGTTTATCTGCCAAAAAAGTATTCCAGTTTTTTCATCAATATTTTCTCTTTAAACATCATATTATTGTGTATACAGTAGGCTAGTTAGAAATAGCATATATTAAGTTACATGGTTATATATATGTTTAATATACTCAAATGTATTATATTTTGTGGCCTGAGGTGATCCAGTGGTCTATGTATATATGTATATATGCTCATGTTGGCATGGGTTTGAATCCGGCCCATGCCCTATCCACATCCTCCTTACTTTCCTGTCTACCTCCACTATCTCTATCCAATAAAACATTTGAGTGGGACTGCTCCACTCAGAAAACAATAACCTTTAAAAAAACAAACTTTACACTTTATATTTTCACAAACAAACCTCATATACCAGTTATCAAAGCCATTCATCAACACTATTTTCAAAACACCGGAGGCCTTTTTTCCCTCAGCATGTGCTCAGGTTAATTCCCTGGCTAAATTCCCAATATGGCCTCATGGCCACCAGATCTGCCCAGGGTCAGGGTCAGGGTCAGGGTCAGGGTTAGGGTCAGGGTCAGGGTCAGGGTTAGGGTCAGGGTCAGGGTTAGGGTCAGGGTTAGGGTCAGGGTTAGGGTCAGGGTCAGGGTCAGGGTTAGGGTCAGGTCTCATCCCCTCTCCTCTGCCCAGGGTCAGGGTTAGGGTCAGGGTTAGGGTCAGGGTCAGGGTTAGGGTCAGGTCATTGCTGTGAATGAGAATATGTTAAATAAAATCATAAAATAAATACAATACCTTTCAGCCTTGCGGATGGTGATGTGTCTTTATTGTGACTCCTTGGTCTCTGGTCACAATGTGAAGAGACTCTGGACTTGAATCTCCTACTTATGTATCCATAGTCTATTACCATAATGAATACATTATCCTGCTGACCAATCAGACATGTGCTGTGATTGTATCAGGGGATGTCATGACCAATCAGACATGTGCTGTGATTGTATCAGGGGATGTCATGAGCAGTAAGACATAATGTCAGAATGTATTACACTGTGAACCCCCCCCCTTACTGAAAACATCAGGTAATGAAGAAGGGACATGGCTATATTTAGAGAAATGTATCACATGAACCAGGGGTCAACCAGGGGTCAAACTCAATGTCATCCCGGGCCACATCAGCATTATGGCCCTGAAAGGGCCGCTTGTAAGTAAGACTATAAATGTATCTACTCTTTATCATATTACATATGATACAATAACTAGCTCTGAAAGCAGTAAGTCTATGAAAAAGTATAGCAAGCAGACATTCAACTAGTGTAATATCTTATATATATATGTATGCATGTACATAGGCAAGGCAAGTTTATTTGTATAGCAGATTTCATACAACAGGGGCAAGTGCTTTACATACTTTATTTATTTTTATTTTTATAAAAGCAAATATAAGAAGTAAATAGATAAAACGTTTAATAAGACATTAGTTAAAGTAAAAAAGACATTGATAGAAGTGTTTGTGTTTAATCATAACTGCTGCAAAACATGAAGGTTTTTTAGCTTAGATTTAAATATTTTAAGGGTTTGGGCCTGTTTGATT
>NW_027663164.1:0-82500 GCF_963989245.1 Nansenia antarctica | reverse complement strand
TTTCTCTCTGCGGTTGTGCAGCTGGAGAACCAGTTGCAGATGCCGTAGGTGAGGATGCTCTCCACTGCGCCGCGGTAGAAGGTCACCAGTATCTCCTGCTTGCTGTGTTCCTTCCTGAGGACTCTCAGGATGTATAGCCGCTGTTGTGCCTTCTTGATGGTGGCTTTTGTGTTGTCCTTCCAGGTCAGGTCATCCCGCATGTGCATCCCCAGGAATCGGAGGGTTGAGACTCTCTCCACGCTCTCTCCGTCGATGAGCAGGGGCTGGATCTCGGACTTTTTCCTCCTGAAGTCTACGATGATTTCCTGGGTCTTTGACTTGTTCAGCTCAGCAGCAGGTTAGAAACAGCAGGTTAGAAACGACGCATCCATCACTTTGCTTCGCTTCGCTTTTGGTGAGAACGCTGCTCGAGGCAGTCCATAGGAAAACAACAGCGCACGCGTATTGATCTGTAAGAGCGGGACAACGGGCAATTAAAAAATGTTCTGACCATTCAACTAATCACGTCTGTTGCTTCGATTGCGTATGTTACTTCGTTTACGTGAAGGGCTGTGAGAACTGTGTCTGTGTCTGTGTGTGTGTGTCTGTGTGTCTGTGTGTGTGTGTGTGTGTGTGTGTGTGTGTGAGAACGCAAATCAGAGAAATAATTTATGCAACAATGTTGTGCACTCATCCACTTGCTCCGGGTCTCGATTCGTATGTTGATACTTTGAGTGACAGTAAGAGTTGCTCTACGTTTCAATGTTAAAATGGTGAATATAGACATACAATTGTAGCCGTAGGAGCAGTTTGCAAAATGTATACAAATGTATATTTCACCCTCTGTTCTGAAAGTTCTGCCATGCAATTTCAATGGGCATTTCTCTCCACAAAAAGTGTGTATGTGTGTGTGTATGTGTATGTGTGTGTGTGTGTTTTGGTCACCACCCTGCCCCCCCCAGCGAAATCCGCGTGTCTTTATGTCCTCCAGAGGCCGAGCTGTGGCGGTTTGAATATCGCCCCATTCATTGTCAATGGGATTTTTTGCCCGCTAAACGGGGCATTGTGGGTAAACCGTAGGCAAAGCAAAGGCCATTAATGTGATGTACATTGGGGTGCAGAATACAAAAAGGCTCACTCACAGGATACCCCACACTCTCTCTCTCTCTCACACACACACACACACACACACACACACACACTTCTAGTCAATTGTTGATATGTACATGTATTGTTTTGTGACTATCAAAGTTAATCTTCAGTTTGTTTCTCTGATGTAATGGTCTGATGCAATCTAAGGAGCCAGATGAGAGAGTGGACGTTAGTGTCTCATTATGGGTGTTGTAGTCCCAGTGGGGGTGAGGGTCATTATGGGTGTTGTAGTCCCAGTGGAGGTGAGCTCCATGTCTGCTCCACCTGTCAGTGTTCACACCTGTCCAACCAGGGGACTCATTACCTGCTAGTAGCGCTAACTGCTAACTCATGTGTCAAACTGGCTGTTCTGCTCATTAACCACCAACACCTCAAGGTATCAGACTGGTTGTGTTGACTGTGTCCCTCAAAGTCTCTCAGCTCTGGGTACAACAGAGGAGGACGAACAAACAACAGTATGTTTGTTACTTTGTGAATATTGCATCACTGTGAAGAAGTCATGAAGGGGTCAATTCATTCTGTCAACTGTCAACTCAGGATGTGTTACAGGCCGGCTTAGGGTTAGCCCCCGCCCCCTAGCCCCGGCCTTGATGTGTTATGTGTTACATGAAAAATAATAGTTCACCTCCCAAGTCAGAATGAACTGAAGTGACCCCTGGGCAGAGGGTTAGGGTTAGGGTTAGGGAGAGTCACGATGTGCTGGTGGAACCTTAGTGTAGCTGCACCAGGCCAACATGGGGTCCTAACTCACCTCACAGGCTCTGGGATCCGGACCAACACACTCCCTCAAAACAAACCAAAGGCACAATGGAAACAAGCTACCTCTCCCAGACAAGCCGCTTCACCAGTCAACACACTGTCCCAGTCAACACACTGTCCCAGACAACACACTGTCCCAGTCAACACACTGTCAACACACTGTCAACACACTGTCAACACACAGTCAACACACTGTCAACACACTGTCCCAGTCAACACACTGTCAACACACTGTCCCAGTCAACACACTGTCCCAGTCAACACACTGTCAACACACTGTCAACACACTGTCCCAGTCAACACACTGTCAACACACTGTCAACACACTGTCAACACACAGTCAACACACTGTCAACACACTGTCCCAGTCAACACACTGTCAACACACTGTCCCAGTCAACACACTGTCAACACACTGTCCCAGTCAACACACAGTCAACACACTGTCAACACACTGACCCAGTCAACACACTGTCAACACACTGTCCCAGTCTAGAGTACAGTCAGGACTCCCTGCTGCTACACACTGAATATCCCTTGATAAATGTCCCCCTTTTCCCCTTTCCTTATTGGTTTGTTATACACATTGCCAAATGTGATATTGCCTCTAATAGCCACAACGCGTTCACATCACCAACCACCAGTGTTTCCACAGCAGTTGGATGTCATCATAGACACATTTCATCACCTCTACAATCCATCACTTTTTGTCTTAGTCTGTTAATGATCATGAGCCATTTGATCAAAAAGGAAGGAAGTGTCCATTTAATATCTTTCCAACCAAGAAAGTGAATCATTTTATAGATGACAACATGTGTACTACTTCATCCAAATCACTTAACAACAAATACATTTGTCTAAGTAAGTGAATCATCTATCCATCAGTAATCATAAGAAATAGTAATCTATGCCAAATCCAGGTCCAGTTACAATGCTAGAAGAACATCATTACCAGTCAGAAAGGCTTCAAACACCATTGTAGTTTTGTCAGTTCTCGTAAATTAGCCTACACCATCATTTGAATCATATATATTTTGATTAGATTCGATTCGATTTGTTATTGCAGAGTAGAAGTATAGAAGCACTAAAGAGTCAGGTGGGATTCGAACCCACGCCTCAAAAGGACACTTTAATCGGGTTGTAGCAACTCACGCCACTCTGCCATCCTGACAATCTGACTATCTGACAGTGGGTAGCCTGCTGATAGGATTCTTAATAGGACTGGTTGTTAAAATCCCTAAATATTCAGCACAACAATTGAGTGGAGTTGGAGATGTCCTCTTGGGTGGAGTGGAATTTGGCAATGATCACGTGGTGCCACCAGTACGACACATCTTCAGTTGTGGTCCCCGACCTCATTGGGTGTTTCGGCCAGTTATCACAAGACACCCTCTGCCGAGGTTGGCCCACCACAGGCTAATCAGGCCTGGGTGTGTGTCGCACGGTGGCACCACGTGGTCATTTGGGAGCCCATGTTGGGTCCCTACGTTTCAGCCACAGCCAGTGACTGCTCCGTTCTGCTGCAGTGGACAGTTCTCTGATTGCCTTCCGTTGGGCCTGCCCTCTGATCCCTACTGCCCTCAGGAGCCTTGTGGTGGAGCTGGCTACAAAGCCTCTGCAGCCCACCTCCACTGGCCACACCTTCACGTTCCAGCCCCGCCCCTCTGCTTCGACTGCTAAGTTGGCATACCGCAGCCTCTTCCGTTCGAATGCCTCATCGATGGCCTCCTCCCATGGGACCGTCAGTTCTACGATGAAGACACGCCGGCAGGACTTGGACCAGAGGACTAGGTCTGGGCGCAGGTTGGTCGCTGCAATTTCGGGTGGGAAGGTGAGCCTCTGGCTGAGGTCTACCCGCATTTCCCAATCCCGGGCTGCGTTCAGTGGGCCTGAGTCTGGAGGTGATGGCTTGGTCCGCTGTTTCTCCCCTTCCCGGATGAAGGTTGTTTTCCGTGGAAAGATAGTCTGGGCATTTAGAGGCATGGCGTTGGTGGTTACCCTCTTGTGCTCAAGTTCGGCAGCCAAGCACTTTAGCACTTGGTTGTGGCGCCAGGTGTATCTTCCTTGAGTTAGACTGGTCTTGCAACCCACCAAGATGTGTTTGAGGGTTGCTGGGGCTGCACACTGGAGACAGGCTGGGTCCTCTCCATACCAGAGATGTAGGTTGGTAGGAGAGGGCAGGACATCATATGTGGCTCTGATGATGAAACTTAGCCTATTAGACTCCATGCTCCACAGCTCGTTCCACGTGATTTTCCTCCTCTCCACGCTCTCCCACTTCATCCAGCGGCCTTGCTGGGCTTGGGAGACTGCCTTGGCGCACCTGGCTGCTTCCTCCTGGTGGCGCACCTCCTCAACCACCATCTTCCGCCTTTCGGTTGGAGTAGCCTTTTGCCATGTGGGTGTTGTTGTTTCCAAGCCAAGGCCCCCTCTGCCATGTTGGACATGCCCCACTATATCCCGGTGTCTGAGGGCGGTCTTTGCCACCGCAACTGCTGCAGATGGCTTCCATTTCCTCCCCGTTGCTAGGATTGGAGCAGCACCTCTGACGAATGGATCCCGGGATTCTGTTAGAGTCATTTCCAGCCTTGATTTGGCACATTTGTACTCCTCCTAATATAACCACAGTAGTGAATGTTTATTATTTTTTTAAATAGGGGCTAATATGACCTACACATTTAATCTGTCAGCAAGCCATTTCCCTCGCCTCCTTAACTGCAGCAGAGTTAAACTGCTTATTATGGTTATGGTTAGACATTATTATTATTTCTAACAGTCATGGATCCAACAAACTCATACAAGTGGTGTATGCAAAGTGGGCCGGTGCCCAGACGAGACCGATCCATTCCTCTAACACTAAACATGCCACCCAGACTATCATTCCTCTAACACCAAACACGCCATCCAGACTATCATTCCTCTAACACCAAACATGCCATCCAGACTATTGTCTCCCACCGGACTCCCACCACCACAAACACCACAGGTTTGTGCATCTCTGTGAAGCTCATAATTATAATAACACCATATTGCAATATTTATTACTATTACTTTTGTATAATAATAATCAACCATCATTCGTTAGTAATGAAAACTCCCGCAGTCCCGATCAATCTCCTCTCCACTTTACACATTACATAACCAAGATTTATTTTGACATCACAACAATGTCAACACAATCACAACAGAATCTTATTTTATCCAACCAGGTTTTATATTTTGATTATGACATCATGTCTTTCAACATTGTCACACTTTTCATTACACACATAAGCGGCATCAAAAATGATGGGCTGGGCGTGCGAGGGAGCGTGCTTATTCTGGCAGATTGTGAAATATTAAAACCAATAACATCCTGAATGATTTATCATTCTGTACTCTTTCTCTCCTTTCTTTCATGTATTTTCTTTCAGCTCTTTTCTCTAATATAGGTGAAACTAACTATAACAGGTTGCGGCACAAGAACGCTCCGTGCAGGTACGCGCTCCTGTGAGATCATTCAAGTTTCTCATTATACCAAATACAATTATATAATGTAATCAAAATTAAAAGAATGAACATATTCAGCCATTCCATATAATCACATATAAAAACCCCTGTGAGCAGTTGCAGGGGCTGACAGGCTGACATAACCGGCGAATTTCACGACAAATAAACAGACTTATCACTGTGAAGCTCATAATTATGATAACACAATATTGCAATATTTATTACTATTCTTTTTTAATAATGATAATCAACTTTCATTCATTAGTAAAGCTCCCGCAGTCTCAATCCATCTCCTCTCCATATACAGTATATCATTTAATTTGTTCCATAGTTGGTTTTCAGCTGACTCAAGCTTCATATCAGATTGCGCTAATCATTTCCCCGCTTCCCTGCGCATAGGAACTTAATGCATTTTTAGAGGTAGCCTAGTGATCTTGTCATTTTCTCTTGTGTGCCATCCAGCGATCTTTGTGCGTCAGTACACACTCCCCCATTGTGAAGAGTGGTTGTGTGATTCGACACCTCGTCGCGCTAAAAGTAGGTGAAAAAACGTTGCGCTCGCAGTGTTAAATCACACTAATCCTAAAATATTACAAGTTAATGTTCGTAATGCATTCAATCAAATATGACAACTTGCATACCTGCTGCTACGCCAAACACAGAAGCACACCGCTGCCGACACCGTTCAGTGAAACGCTGCAACGCGGCTTCAACCAAGCACTGAAAAACAAAGCACCTTATTGGCTGACAGTTTACACACCATTAAAATAAGGTCCATTAAAAATATTTGCTTACCAAACATTTCCAACACGAGCCTGTGAACAGGTGTGCACCTGCCTGTTCCTCTCGGTCGAAACTGTGCTCGGTCTCATCTACTTCTTCTTATTCTTTTCAATTTGATTGGCGGTTGGTGTCACACCTTTGGCTCTAAAGGTGGAGCACAATGAGGGAGACCGAGACCAGAGTGGGGAAAAATATTTAACTTTATTTCTTAACTCAAGATTCAAAGTAACTTTTTAACATGGAGTGTGTCAATCAGGACATCAGTGGTGTATGTATGGATGAGTGGAATATGTAGTGAAAGCCGTGTTGTCAGTGTAAACCTAAAATGCCACATAAAGCCACAACAAAACAGAATAGCGAGCGTGGAGCAAGAAGGGCCGCAGGACTGGAGAAGCAGGGCTTCTGTCTGCAGCCACTGGAGCCTCAGCAGGTGTGGCTGGTCAGGCCTGATGAGACCAGCTGATCCTTCTCCAACCTGTAGAGGGCAGCAAACAGAGGCCACACACCAAAACAACCAGCATCCATGACAGTTGGCAACCAACTTGAGGCGCATTACCGCCACCTACTGGACTGTGCCTCCCCTACCTCCCCCCACCAAAAGACAGCATGCCCTCATGCTGGGCTAAATGACATTCATACAAATTAATCAGTGGGCAGAAAGAGTGATACTATAGGCATACATGACTTGCACTGGGCAAAATAATTACACCACCATGCATCACTATTGTAGTGTTTGGCAAACTGTTGCGTAGCTGAGTGAGCATTGGTAGATCCTACTAGTACAGACTTTACACTCACACAGGCTTTCTCTCTCTCGCTGATCTCCTTATCTCAGGTTCTGGATTCACTACACTTGACTTTATGAATGAGTTAAGATTATTTATTTAAAATGATTGAGATCAAAACAATGTACATTGAATGAACAATACTGTTTAAATGCGTTTACGTAGCACTCATCTGATACACTGCAATACTAATGTATGAACCAGCGTTGCACCACAAACAAGGGGTTAAACTCGTTTGCAAACTATGCAGTAAAAATGTGGAACGCCCTTCCTATAATCTTAAAGGAGTGCAAAACACTGCCCACCTTCAAAACCACTCTCAAAAAACATTTACAGGAGGCTGCAATCCGTAACTGGACCCTCTAAATCAAAAATCAGATTAAAAGACCCGAACTACCCACTGTACATACTTTGTGTTTTGTCCCCCGCCCCCACCTGTGGTGTATGTCCCCACCTGTCCTACCCGCTGTACATACCTGATGTTTTGTTGTACTGTTCTTCCCATGATGGATGTATGTTTATCTTGTAGATAGTAATAGTTATTTGTCTGTATTATCTTGTAGATAGTACTAGTTTTTTTTTTCTTTTGTCTGTCTTACATGTAACGATGAATTGAGAATCAAGGACCCCAATTGAAATAAGCCAGTGGCTTTCTTGGGTTTTTATCCTTTTAGTTGACCTTGTATGTAATATGTACTTTCATGTACCTACTTCTGCAAACCTTCTAATAAAGTTTTCAATCAATCAATCAAACACGTGAGGGCGCTATCATCACGGCCATATAGCAGAAACACTAGGCACGGCGCCATCTGGTGGCCAATTGTCGACAGCATAAAACAAAGCGAATTGGCGAATCCAGAACCACATGAGAATATTTCCAATTCAGTGGTTAAAACTATCACACATCTGGCACTCCGAATTGTTTCAGCAGCAGTATAAAAAACGGTTATATTTTCCAATGTTTTTATTTATATGAAAGGCCTCCTATTATTGATGAATGTATCCAGCTGTGTAGCAGCACAGTAACATTCCACTCCATGGAATGGAAAAGCAGTGGGATCACCAGCGCCCTCATGTGGACAACATCATAACATGCAGCCTGCCACCTGGGTGCACTGATACTGTAGCTACAAGGAGGAAACTAGACTCTCAAACAGTCTGGATAGAATAATGGGGTGACATACGTTTTATTGCATAAAATAGCAGGAATACAATGACCATTTTAGAACAGGAAGAATGGTTGAACTGACTCAGGCTGTAGAGCAAATATAATAATATCAGTTTTCACATGAATGTTTGGCAGAGACTTTTGGCTATGTTTTGTTGATAGCAAAACATGTCTAATATTGATAATCTGACTCCAATGTAATTATCACTATGTGCTAAGAATTGTTGATTGTGCTTATTTAGTGCAATAAACATCAATCTTTATAGATTTAAAGATCTTAAATACTGTGGTTTTTAGGATAATATAAAAAGCAGAGGTAAGGGGAAATCTCTCTCTCTCTCTCTCTCTTTCTTGTGTTGTGAGTAGCTTTGTTTTGAATGACCAGCGGTCATCCCTCTGTCTCTCTCTCTCTCTATAAGAATGTAACATTTCTCTATGAAGTATTCAACTTGTATTCAATAGTTGTATCAGTATCAGAACAGTAATATTAAAGATTAACTTAAATTAGAAGAGAGAGACATACAGAGTAAGAGAGAGAGAGAGACAGAGTGACAGAGACAAAGACACAGAGTGAAAGTGAGAGTGAGAGAGAGAGAGTGAAAGTGAGAGTGAGAGAGAGAGAGAGAGAGTGAGAGAGAGAGAGTGAGAGTGAGAGTGAGAGTGAGAGTGGAAAACCAAAAGTGTCCTTACTTCACTGAGATATCTAGCCAAAAACCAACTGTGTAGGATTTACAAATGATTTACATATCGAGGAGTGCGTGTCAACACTTTTCATTGCTTTAATTCAGTCGAGTACGAAGGCCTGCTATATGGCCGTGATGATGGCGCCCTCATGTGTTCATCAGTTAGTATTGCAGTGCATTTATGTAGATGAATTATCCAACACGTTGTTTCGATATCAAATCATTTCAAGGACTTTTAATAAATAATGTTAACTCATTCATAAAGACAAGAAACAGCTACACTGGTTTTCTTCATCGTTTAATTACAATAAAAATAGTGTTGTTGTATTGTATTGTTGTATTGTGTTTTATGGCCTCCTCCTGTCTCGGTGGTTGTATGGGGGTTGTGGGGGTTGTGTGTATTGTATTGTTGTATGGGGGTTGTAGATAGATAGATCTTTATGTATGTAGGGTTAGTATGTTGTATGTATTGTATCCTTCATCACTATCGCTGGAATTGTTTTCCTGCCTTTTTAAACCGGTCTGTGACACATCGTTGTCATGTGCAGCAAGCCATCATGGCCTTTCGCTTAGAGCATTTCTTTCTAAACTAAATCAAGTTCAAGTTAATTGTGCCAAGCAGCCCCTGAATAATGCAGAGAAATGAATCTGCTCAGGGTTGAACTTACATAAGCGTAATGACTGTGTGTTTGCATGCTTTTCTAAAGCTCTTTTCCAAACAAATTACCATATGCAGAGAACATGACCTTTCCTCCATTTATTTATTTGGAAATGCTTATCTTTTTTTCCATCCAATTTGCAAAATCCAATTGCTTTATGGTTTAGCTGTAGCTCTTGGCAGTGGAGCCTTTTTTGGGGGGAGGAAAATCGAATACTTAAAGTCATATTGTACTCCTGCATGAAGCTTGTATTTATGTTCTAACTCCATTATGTTAAAACCCTGTCCATTGGGCCCTCTTTGACCATGGTGAATGAATGTTTGTGTGCGTGTGTACATTTGAGTTTGTACACTGTAACGACTTCATGAGTGTGTATGTTTCAGAGAGAGATACTGAGCAAGAAAGAGAGAGAGAGAGAGAGAGAGAGAGAGAGAGACAGAGAGAGAGAGGGACAGAGAGAGAGAGACAGAGAGAGAGAGAGAGAGAGAGGGAGACAGAGAGAGAGAGAGAGAGAGAGAGAGAGAGAGACAGAGAGAGAGACAGAGAGAGAGAGGGACAGAGAGAGAGAGACAGAGAGAGAGAGAGAGAGAGAGAGAGAGAAGCAGTGTGAGGAAGGAAGCTCTGGAAACAGCTTCAAGTTCCGAAACTTCAAAGTCTTTGGAAGGGTTAGGGTTAGCCCTGAAGGCTTTGGAAGGGTTAGGGTTAGCCCTGAAGGCTTTGGAAGGGTTAGGGTTAGCCCTGAAGGCTTTGGAAGGGTTAGGGTTAGCCCTGAAGGCTTTGGAAGGGTTAGGGTTAGCCCTGAAGGCTTTGGAAGGGTTAGGGTTAGCCCTGAAGGCTTTGGAAGGGTTAGGGTTAGCCCTGAAGGCTTTGGAAGGGTTAGGGTTAGCCCTGAAGGCTTTGGAAGGGTTAGGGTTAGCCCTGAAGGCGTTGGAAGGGTTAGCCCTGAAGAGGCCTAGACACATGTGACAGCTGCTGGTGAAAAGTGAAACCAGTAGCTGAAGTAATTTTTCATGTGCTTAAACTACAGATTGTAATATTTCAAATAATGTGTCCTACATTCAAATCGGAGAAAGATTTTACACAACAAGCGTATTTGAATGTTGGTACACCTGAAACAATGAAGGGGAGAAAAGTGACTCGAAACGCAGCCACAGCTACAAACACTGCTAACAGCTAGCGGCTAACAGTGGTACATCGCTACAAACGTCTAACTACATGTTTATAACATCACAACATGCTGAGAGAATATCGACATGCTAAAAACACATAACTACACATAACTACATATAATTAGATGAACACACAGTTCATGCTTTTGAACACGTCCTAAAATGAAAGTATGTTTTGTTATGTCATTATCACTTACAGGTAGCCTCCGGCACGTGAGAACAGTGAATCCAATCCACAAATTATAAGTATTTAGTGATCGTTAAACTGTTGTTTATTATATCGAGTGGGTACTTTAAACCTTCAAGTTGGTGTTATGAAAAAAAAAGAAAACCAGATATTGTTGACACAATAAGTTTCACTTTTTGACCCCTTCGAGTGAGCGTGTGGTTTGCACGTTCATCAGTCGCAGTCACATATGCTCAACGCCCAGGGAGTGGCCTGCTGCTACGCTACACAACCTAAGGTAAAACCTCTACTACGTCAACCGTAATACGCCACAAGCAAACCCCCAAATCCTCGTATCACCTCCTAACCTTAACCCTAATCATCTACACCTCCTAATCTTAACCCTAATCATCTACACGACTCACAGCCTTCAAAATACATCACACATTCACTTGCTCATACACATGCACACACACACACATACACACACACACACACACACACAGACACACACATACACTGTCACACACAGACACACACACACACACACACACACACACACGCACACACACACACACACACACACACACTCTTCGACATGCTGCAATCACACAGACACGACCCTACATAAGATGAATGTGTCTAGTTACATAAGATGAATGTGTCTAGTTGGGTTAGGGTTAGGTGTCGAGGTGAGTCTAGTTGCTGTGATGCAGATAGATATCAGCTGCTGTCAGAGGCAAGGAGCCCAGATATGATTTGAGGGGACAGGAAATGACATCATGCCTATGGGGCCTGTTATTACCCCCCCCACACACACACACGCACACACGCACACACACAGTTTTTCTCTCTAGAATGGAGTTCGGCAAGATTGTTTCTCCAGCTCCAGAGGACTGGGGCAGGTGGTTTATGGCTTGCCTTGAGAACGTCCTTGTGTGCTTTGCAATGACAGGCAACGGATATACATTCTGCAGTGAAATTTGAATAAATGTATTCCCATTTGACCTCCGGGCAGTAAAATTCATAAAGTGTTCCATCTTTTATGCTTAAGTACATTAAACATTAGTTGTTGACGTTTTGAAAGCAGAATTCTGCTGTCCGACTTCAGCTGCTCAACAGTCCGGGTCTCCATTGTTGTGTTTTGCGTTTTATAATGCGTCATAATGCTTCATAATGCGTCATAATGCTTCATAATGCTGTTATACATTTTATAATAACTCTGGATGTTGTTGATATATGGCGGACGTTTTATAATAATTCTGGATGTTGTTGCTTTTTGGCTTTGGCTTTGCATGGTAGAGAATTAATTTGCATTTGTAGATGCAGTGACGAACTGTGTTAACTGACAACGGTTTTCCCGAAGTGTTCCCGAGCCCATGTGGTGACATCCATCACAGAATAAAATCCATTACAAGATGTGTTTGTTGAGCATTCCTCAACTTTCCCAGTCTGTTGTTGCCTCTGTCCCAATGTTGAAAGGTGTCGCTGGCATCAAATTCTGAATAAGCATATATTTGCAAAAAACATTCAAGTTGATAAGGTAAAACATTCAATATATTGTCTTTATACTGTTTCTAATTCAAAATATGTAAAAAAAAAAAAAAAGTTTTACACAACTTTTGTGTACTTGGGGTTTTATATAAATGCATAGTTCAAGACTGAAATTAGAATATTGCAAGTTCATATAGATCTGGTATTTATAAAGATGTAACATCATATTTATATAGATGTAACATCATATTTATATAGATGTAACATCATATTTATATAGATATAACATCATATTTATATAGATGTAACATCATATTTATATAGATGTAACATCATATTTCAGGAATCCCAGAGACATTGAGACTACAGGCAGTAGCATTTGTTCGATGTTCATTCATGTCTGATTCATTTAGGAAATATTATATGACAGCGGTTGTTGAAACGTGTATCGTGCATTTTGAGAAAATGTCTTATTGTTTTTCGTTTTTTTTCATATTCCAATATGAAATTACGAAATATTAAATGTTGAAGAGCCCCCTCAATATAGCAAACAACAGTTTTTGTTCTTTGTTGTTAACTAGCTAGCGCAATGTTCTTTGTGTTCTTTGTTCTTTGTGCTAACTTTGTTCTCCGCTAGTTGACTTGATGTGTACCAGTATCACATAAGCATATCTAGTATAAGACATCTGTATGACACATCTGTATGACACATCATTTGGAAGCTACAATCTGCACTTTCATAATCTGTAAAGAATTTAAACATTACCTTGGTGACTTGGTCCACCTTTTCCCAGCCACTGTCACATAGACTCTGAGCTGCAGTAACATAATCCTGCCACGACTTCAAACACTCTTATGGTCAATTTCAACTTGTGGTCCATCTTGTTAGATCACAGAGAAACACATTTGCCCTAATCGTTCTTTCCCCATGTCAGAAATGTACCCTTTACACTTGTCTGTTTGCTTTAATTCTATCTTCTCCTTGTTTGGGTTTTAATAATAGATCATCTTTATGATGTACAAATAATTTCATTTGTTTCAAAAGGCAAAGCTGATTTTGTTCAAAGGAAAATGACAGACCAGTGGCTTGACGACATTGCTCATTGTGTATCCATAGTTTATGATTGGCAAAATGATATGACCATGACACATTTTCAGTGTTGAATAAGGTTTTCTACAAAGATACAACATATAAAACTGTTAAATATATAACTTTAGGCTTTTGAAAATAAATTTACATTTCTTCCCCCCCAAACTGATTACATTTCCTCCTCTGCTTTCCTGGTGAGAAATGATTTGCTTATTTCACCATAACCAGCCATGCTGACTGCACATTGTCCAAATAGACATTTAAAATGTTCATCTGATTGAATGTTCAGAATAGACCAGTGAGTACAGTCTAGTCACCAGGGTTAGGGTTAGGGTTAGGGTTAGCCCTAAGAGGGTTCGGCCTAAGGTAACAACGTCCTTTGTCTTGTTTCTCGTTTTTTTCAGGAAATAATTAGTATCCAGTTTGATTCTGTGCATCAAGTATATCACCATGTCTATACATTGTGTGTATGTATTAACATCTGCATTAGTGGGCAGAAGGGCACGTTTTTCAACTTACAAAGTTCTCCAATCCCCATCGCACATAGTCCTTTGAGTCTAAAACATGGAGGTGTTCTTCTTTGGTCTGTAAAAACACTACAGAGGAGGAGCCAGAGGAGGAGCCAGAGGAGGAGGAGGAGTCAGAGGAGGAGTCAGAGGAGGAGGAGGAGCCAGAGGAGGAGCCAGAGGAGGAGCCAGAGGAGGAGTCAGAGGAGGAGTCAGAGGAGGAGCCAGAGGAGGAGGAGCCAGAGGAGGAGTCAGAGGAGGAGGAGGAGCCAGAGGAGGAGCCAGAGGAGGAGCCAGAGGAGGAGTCAGAGGAGGAGCCAGAGGAGGAGCCAGAGGAGGAGTCAGAGGAGGTGCCAGAGGAGGAGGAGCCAGAGGAGGAGTCAGAGGAGGAGGAGCCAGAGGAGGAGCCAGAGGAGGAGCCAGAGGAGGAGGAGGAGCCAGAGGAGGAGGAGGAGCCAGAGGAGGAGGAGCCAGAGGAGGAGCCAGAGGAGGAGGAGTCAGAGGAGGAGTCAGAGGAGGAGCCAGAGGAGGAGGAGGAGGAGGAGTCAGAGGAGGAGGAGCCAGAGGAGGAGCCAGAGGAGGAGCCAGAGGAGGAGCCAGAGGAGGAGGAGCCAGAGGAGGAGTCAGAGGAGGAGGAGCCAGAGGAGGAGCCAGAGGAGGAGCCAGAGGAGGAGTCAGAGGAGGAGCCAGAGGAGGAGGAGCCAGAGGAGGAGTCAGAGGAGGAGGAGCCAGAGGAGGAGTCAGAGGAGGAGTCAGAGGAGGAGGAGGAGGAGTCAGAGGAGGAGCCAGAGGAGGAGGAGGAGCCAGAGGAGGAGGAGGAGGAGGAGCCAGAGGAGGAGGAGGAGGAGTCAGAGGAGGAGCCAGAGGAGGAGGAGGAGCCAGAGGAGGAGTCAGAGGAGGAGCCAGAGGAGGAGGAGCCAGAGGAGGAGGAGGAGCCAGAGGAGGAGTCAGAGGAGGAGTCAGAGGAGGAGTCAGAGGAGGAGCCAGAGGAGGAGTCAGAGGAGGAGCCAGAGGAGGAGTCAGAGGAGGAGTCAGAGGAGGAGTCAGAGGAGGAGTCAGGAGGAGGTGCCAGAGGAGGAGTCAGAGGAGGAGTCAGAGGAGGAGTCAGAGGAGGAGCCAGAGGAGGAGTCAGAGGAGGAGTCAGAGGAGGAGTCAGAGGAGGAGTCAGAGGAGGAGTCAGGAGGAGGTGCCAGAGGAGGAGTCAGAGGAGGAGTCAGAGGAGGAGTCAGAGGAGGAGTCAGAGGAGGAGCCAGAGGAGGAGCCAGAGGAGGAGTCAGAGGAGGAGCCAGAGGAGGAGGAGGAGCCAGAGGAGGAGTCAGAGGAGGAGTCAGAGGAGGAGCCAGAGGAGGAGCCAGAGGAGGAGGAGGAGCCAGAGGAGGAGCCAGAGGAGGAGTCAGAGGAGGAGTCAGAGGAGGAGCCAGAGGAGGAGCCAGAGGAGGAGCCAGAGGAGGAGGAGGAGTCAGAGGAGGAGGAGCCAGAGGAGGAGCCAGAGGAGGAGCCAGAGGAGGAGCCAGAGGAGGAGCCAGAGGAGGAGTCAGAGGAGGAGCCAGAGGAGGAGCCAGAGGAGGAGTCAGAGGAGGAGGAGCCAGAGGAGGAGTCAGAGGAGGAGGAGTCAGAGGAGGAGTCAGAGGAGGAGTCAGAGGAGGAGCCAGAGGAGGAGGAGGAGGAGCCAGAGGAGGAGCCAGAGGAGGAGGAGCCAGAGGAGGAGTCAGAGGAGGAGGAGTCAGAGGAGGAGGAGGAGGAGTCAGAGGAGGAGCCAGAGGAGGAGTCAGAGGAGGAGTCAGAGGAGGAGGAGTCAGAGGAGGAGGAGGAGGAGTCAGAGGAGGAGCCAGAGGAGGAGGAGCCAGAGGAGGAGGAGCCAGAGGAGGAGTCAGAGGAGGAGGAGTCAGAGGAGGAGGAGGAGGAGTCAGAGGAGGAGCCAGAGGAGGAGTCAGAGGAGGAGGAGTCAGAGGAGGAGTCAGAGGAGGAGCCAGAGGAGGAGGAGGAGCCAGAGGAGGAGTCAGAGGAGGAGCCAGAGGAGGAGGAGGAGCCAGAGGAGGAGTCAGAGGAGGAGGAGGAGTCAGAGGAGGAGTCAGAGGAGGAGGAGGAGTCAGAGGAGGAGGAGTCAGAGGAGGAGTCAGAGGAGGAGCCAGAGGAGGAGTCAGAGGAGGAGTCAGAGGAGGAGTCAGAGGAGGAGCCAGAGGAGGAGCCAGAGGAGGAGCCAGAGGAGGAGGAGGAGCCAGAGGAGGAGCCAGAGGAGGAGGAGTCAGAGGAGGAGTCAGAGGAGGAGCCAGAGGAGGAGTCAGAGGAGGAGGAGGAGCCAGAGGAGGAGCCAGAGGAGGAGGAGGAGGAGCCAGAGGAGGAGCCAGAGGAGGAGTCAGAGGAGGAGGAGGAGGAGGAGCCAGAGGAGGAGTCAGAGGAGGAGGAGGAGGAGCCAGAGGAGGAGTCAGAGGAGGAGTCAGAGGAGGAGCCAGAGGAGGAGCCAGAGGAGGAGTCAGAGGAGGAGGAGGAGCCAGAGGAGGAGCCAGAGGAGGAGTCAGAGGAGGAGGAGGAGGAGCCAGAGGAGGAGCCAGAGGAGGAGTCAGAGGAGGAGTCTCTCTCTAGGTCTCTCCAGTCTGGTAGAGTTAGGGTCATGAGTAGGGATCTGATCCATCATGGTCTAAGCTCAGCTGAACAGGTTATGACTCCAGTATGAATACAGCATGGGTTACCATGGTAACATCCAGCTCCAGTATCGGGACCTCTCTCTCTCTCTCTGCCATCATCAGGAGACCTGGGGGAATCGATAGAAACACAACAGCCGTTAGGAAATCAGCCAGCAGAGAATCCATAAAAAACACACTACATGTGGCTCTGCAACATACTGAGCACTTCTGCTAGCGTAAGAAATGTGTTTATGATGGGGGGGCCTTCATCGATAAAATGGCAAGCCCCATCACTTCAGGCACATGTTGTGTGTGAATCAGGGAACATGGATTTGGGGTGGGAATTGGAAGTCAGAATGTTTGAAAAAAGAGGAGCTATAGTGTGTGATTCACTCTGTCTGAGGTTATCTCTGCCTCTAAGATGGGACGTATCCTTCCCAGGGATCAGGGATGTCGTCTGGTGACAGCTGAGTACACAAACATGCACAAACATGAGGGGGCTGATCACTGAGAGTGGTTGCTGTGTTCATTCACTGTTTTATGCACACAGGTTGAATCTCATTTTTAGTCAAGAGGCAAAGTGAAGTTAGCAAGAGAGCATGACCCCTGAAACCTCCCATGACCCCTGAAACCTGCTATGACCCCAGAAACCTCCCATGACCCCTGAAACCTGCTATGACCCCTGAAACCTGCTATGACCCCTGAAACCTGCCATGACCCCTGAAACCTGCCATGACCCCTGAAACCTGCTATGACCCCTGAAACCTGCCATGACCCCTGAAACCTCCCATGACCCCTGAAACCTGCTATGACCCCTGAAACCTGCTATGACCCCTGAAACCTCCTATGACCCCTGAAACCTGCTATGACCCCTGAAACCTGCTATGACCCCTGAAACCTCCTATGACCCCTGAAACCTCCTATGACCCCTGAAACCTGCTATGACCCCTGAAACCTGCTATGACCCCTGAAACCTGCTATGACCCCTGAAACCTGCTATGACCCCTGAAACCTGCCATGACCCCTGAAACCTGCCATGACCCCTGAAACCTGCTATGTTTCCTTCTCAATATCTGCTTCCTCTGATCCCGACATCTCCTTCACATTGTATATGACAATGACATTCTGCCAACATACCACCATCTGTATTACAGTTCTTTGATAATCGGATCAAAAGGAAGAATATTCTTTATTGTCGGACTGTGTTAGGGTTAGGGTTAACTGATGTTTCAGTTCATTAACTCTCTGTAATGATGCCGTGCTGGTGCTCAGGTGGAGATGTTAAATTAGACATGTGAGAAATGTAAATGAAGTCCATAATAGATCCCTGGGAGGCAGACTAATGCCATCATTACACTTGTTGCGTTTAGTCCTGTGATGACCTCGTGTTACTGGCTTAAAGAGTGTTACAGATGTTCTCCAAAGCGTTCAAATGTAATCAGAGTTATTGTGATTGCAGCTTCACTGTGATTGGTCGGTTCTTAATGTTCTCAGCTACATGAGGCTTGAACATGTTGATAGTGGCGTTGCAACAGTGATCTTCCTCAGCAGCAGCTCAGCTGCAAGTCACAACCAATCCAAATATTCAGACTTTTATTCTGAAAAATTGGCGCTTTGCATAAAAATGTTGTAATTTCTGAATGGTGAAACCAACACACAAATACCATCAAATACCATACAAGCTGAGCATCTCTACTTTAGTCAATTTCTTGGAGTGTCGAGCCATAGAAGAAGAAATGCGTCACTGTCCCATTATGTCTGCAGGGCACTTTTATATAACTGGTCTGTACTGTAAAGCCACAGCATCACATTGTCTACAGGAATGGCAGCCAGATACAGTAACAGCAGATATGTATGCTTCGCTACCACCTAACTATAGGTGGATCCCTCGACATCACATCTATTATTTAAGGAAAGCACTCAAAAGTGTTCTAGAAAAATAAATAGAGGGGGGTTAGGGTTATGGACAGAGAACATTATTTTTGTCACTTAAAGGGAGGTTTACAAGTGCACCTTTGGGGCGAGTACATGTTGAATTATTAAAGTCTTGTACAACTGCAATAGAAAAAGAGCCGATCCAGTCATGTCGGGACATTCAACCATGTTGCCCCTCGAGCTGCCCTGCATCTGCAGGAAACACACTGAATCTACCCTTCATTCTACCCTATGACTACCCTATGACTACCCTATGACTACCCTACATTCTTAATTTAAATCAATGACAAGTTGATCTGTAGATCTGTTATGTTTTCAGTTATCAGTAATAGATTTCTACTGAAACCCAGCAGGTTCACTATTCATATGTAAACTCCTTCTGTCTTTGGGTTGGATGGTGTTATATCAATACGGATGAGAAAACAAGGGTGTCATTTGCATCACAAAGGAGTGATCATGCATACGACATCACAGGTGAAGACAGAGTGATCATGCATACGACATCACAGGTGAAGACAGAGTTAACGTGTACCTGATCATGCATACGACATCACAGGTGAAGACAGAGTTAACGTGTACCTGATCATGCATACAACATCACAGGTGAAGACAGAGTTAAAGGAGTGATCATGCATACGAAATCACAGGTGAAGACAGAGTTAAAGGAGTGATCATGCATACGACATCACAGGTGAAGAGAGAGTTAACGTGTACCTGATCATGCATACGACATCACAGGTGAAGACAGAGTTAACGTGTACCTGATCATGCATACGACATCACAGGTGAAGACAGAGTTAACGTGTACCTGATCATGCATACGACATCACAGGTGAAGACAGAGTTAACGTGTACCTGATCATGCATACGACATCACAGGTGAAGACAGAGTTAAAGGAGTGATCATGCATACGACATCACAGGTGAAGAGAGAGTTAACGTGTACCTGATCATGCATACGACATCACAGGTGAAGACAGAGTTAACGTGTACCTGATCATGCATACGACATCACAGGTGAAGACAGAGTTAAAGGAGTGATCATGCATACGACATCACAGGTGAAGACAGAGTTAAAGGAGTGATCATGCATACGACATCACAGGTGAAGACAGAGTTAACGTGTACCTGATCATGCATACGACATCACAGGTGAAGAGAGAGTTAACGTGTTCATGCATACGACATCACAGGTGAAGACAGAGTTAACGTGTACGACATCACAGGTGAAGACAGAGTTAACGTGTACCTGCTGTGTCATGCATACGACATCACAGGTGAAGACAGAGTTAACGTGTACCTGCTGTGTCATGCATACGACATCACAGGTGAAGACAGAGTTCACGTGTACCTATGCATACGACATCACAGGTGAAGACAGAGTTAACGTGTACCTGATCATGCATACGACATCACAGGTGAAGACAGAGTTAACGTGTACCTGATCATGCATACGACATCACAGGTGAAGACAGAGTTAACGTGTATGACATCACAGGTGAAGACAGAGTTAACGTGTACGACATCACAGGTGAAGACAGAGTTAACGTGTACCTGATCATGCATACGACATCACAGGTGAAGACAGAGTTAACGTGTACCTGCTGTGATCATGCATACGACATCACAGGTGAAGACAGAGTTAACGTGTACGACATCACAGGTGAAGACAGAGTTAACGTGTACCTATGCATACGACATCACAGGTGAAGACAGAGTTAACGTGTACGACATCACAGGTGAAGACAGAGTTAACGTGTACGACATCACAGGTGAAGACAGAGTTCACGTGTACCTGCTGTGTGACATCACAGGTGAAGACAGAGTTAACGTGTACCTGCTGTGTGACATCACAGGTGAAGACAGAGTTAACGTGTACGACATCACAGGTGAAGACAGAGTTAACGTGTACCTATGCAGACGACATCACAGGTGAAGACAGAGTTAACGTGTACCTATGCAGACGACATCACAGGTGAAGACAGAGTTAACGTGTACGACATCACAGGTGAAGACAGAGTTAACGTGTACCTATGCAGACGACATCACAGGTGAAGACAGAGTTAACGTGTACCTATGCAGACGACATCACAGGTGAAGACAGAGTTAACGTGTACGACATCACAGGTGAAGACAGAGTTAACGTGTACCTGATCATGCATACGACATCACAGGTGAAGACAGAGTTAACGTGTACCTGATCATGCATACAACATCACAGGTGAAGACAGAGTTAACGTGTACCTGATCATGCATACGACATCACAGGTGAAGACAGAGTTAAAGGAGTGATCATGCATACGACATCACAGGTGAAGACAGAGTTAAAGGAGTGATCATGCATACGACATCACAGGTGAAGACAGAGTTAAAGGAGTGATCATGCATACGACATCACAGGTGAAGACAGAGTTAACGTGTACCTGCTGCTGTGTCGCTCTGCTGGATCTGTTTGTTGTTTTCTTTCACATGTCTGTCCTTGAAAAGTGTTTGACCTTTGACCTTTGCTGTCTGTCTTCTGTGGTCTTGTTTGTGTGTCGTCATAGGGCCTGAAATCACAGGGAAGGAGTGTTGTTGTTCCCTGTGTTGTTCCGTCAAACGCATAAGGAGTGAAACATGTTCCTCAGAAAGACGAAAAAAATACACATGATAACCCTAACCCCACCAACATATAAAAAACAAATACAATGGTGAAGCAGGTATGCAGGTATGCAGGGTTAGGTATGCAGGTAATGGTGAAGCAGGTATGCAGGTAATGGTGAAGCATAGGTATGCAGGGTTAGGTATGCAGGTAGGTTTGTAAGGATTAGATGACAAAACCAGGTGAGTCTCAGGTCAAACCACATCATCATGTCTGCTAAATGACACTTTTCAAATTCCAAACTCTAAATTCCAAATTCCAACCCTAAGGTTAAATACAAATTAAGAAATAATAACTGACTCTTGGGTTTCAACATGCTGTTATCTGTCATTTTGTGATAAATAGGCTTGCTAGACTTGGTACGCAAGGCTACGGCGTCGATTTTACGCAGAACTTTAAATCGGCCTTTAGGGTAGAGTCAACTATGCCTCTGGAACTGTGTAGCAAAACATATACATGTTTCTGACAATTGCCATGGCAGCAAATGTCACTGCCATTGTCAACCCATTAAAGCACATAACCCTAACCCTAACCTTAAACCTAACCCTAACCCTGAATACTGTTATAATGAATGACAAAGGATATGATTGCCTTGCTGTGAGGCACATTTAATCAGTGGGGATACAACAGAGAAGCAACACATCTTATTAGCAGTGGGAAGTACATGTTCCTCTATGTGAAATCCATGTGTCTGGTTTAACATAACATCTGTGCCATTACTATTGTGTTGCTGTAGGTGACTGCACAACATGATGAATATCTCGTTTCAGATTATAACTATCTCTGTATGAACTGGACTGCAATGTCAAATGTGTTTATTTTAGAAAAATAAACAGAAGGAAAACTGTATGACTCCAGCCCATCTACCCCTAACCCTACCGCCTAACCCTACCGCCTAACCCTACCCCTAACCCTAACCCCTCCTAAGCTGCAAAGCTGTGAGATATGAACAATTGTAGAGTCAATGAACCAAAGCATTAGTCATGGTTACCATGGCTCCCATGGCTTGGTTAGGGTTAGGGTTGGTTAGGCCTGGTTAGAGTTAGGTTTAGGGTTAGGGTTGGTTAGGCCTGGTTAGGCCTGGTTAGAGTTAGGGTTAGGGTTAGGGTTAGGCCTGGTTAGGCCTGGTTAGGGTTAGGGTTGGTTAGGCCTGGTTAGGCCTGGTTAGGGTTAGGCCTGGTTAGGGTTAGGGTTGGTTAGGGTTAGGCCTGGTTAGGGTTAGGCCTGGTTAGGCCTGGTTAGGCCTGGTTAGTGGTCTCACCGTGGTGGTTAGGGTTAGGCCTGGTTAGGCCTGGTTAGGCCTTGTTAGGCCTGGTTAGGGTTAGGGTTAGGCCTGGTTAGGCCTGGTTAGTGGTCTCACCGTGGTGGTCTTCACGCGGCCCCCTGGCTGCGTACAGGTCCAGCCTGACTGGTTCAGCAGGGTTAGGGTTAGGCAGCCCTCCTCCTCCAGACACGGCTGCATGGCACACCACCGCCTGCTCCTCACCACGGAGGCTAGGGAGGGAGGGGGGGAGGGAGGGAGGGAGGGAGGGGAGGGAGAGAGGGAGGGAGGGAGGGAGGGAGGGGGGGAGGGAGGGAGGGAGGGAGGGAGGGGAGGGAGAGAGGGAGGGAGGGAGGGAGGGAGGAGGGGAGGGGGAGGGGAGGGGAGGGAGGGAGGGAGGGAGGGGAGGGAGAGAGGGAGGGAGGGGAGGGAGAGAGGGAGGGAGGGGGGGAGGGAGGGGGGGAGGGAGGGGAGGGGAGGGAGGGAGGGAGGGAGGGGAGGGAGAGAGGGAGGGAGGGGAGGGAGAGAGGGAGGGAGGGGAGGGGGAGGGGAGGGGAGGGAGGGAGGGAGGGAGGGGAGGGAGGGAGGGAGGGAGGGGAGGGAGAGAGGGAGGGAGGGGGGGAGGGAGGGGAAGGAGGGAGAGGAGGGAGGGAGGGAGAGGAGGGAGAGGAGGGAGGGAGGGAGGGGAGGGAGGGAGAGGAGGGAGGGAGGGAGAGGAGGGAGAGGAGGGAGGGAGGGAGGGAGAGGAGGGAGGGAGGGAGGGAGGGAGGGAGGGAGGGGAAGGAGGGAGGGAGGGAGGGAGGGAGAGGAGGGAGGGAGGGAGGGGAAGGAGGGAGGGAGGGGAGGGAGGGGAAAGAAGGAGAGAGAAAGGAAGGAGAGAGAAAGGAAGGAGAGAGAGAGAGGAAGGAGAGAGAGAGAGGAAGGAGAGAGAGAGAGGAAGGGCAGGTTACTTTTCAATGTGAAAATGGTCTCTATGGTAACACTTTACAGTAAGGTAACTTTTGTAAAGGATTTATAAATGGTTCAAAATGACTAAACCATTTACAAACAGTAAACCCTAAATGCCCTTACCCTTATGTTAGATTATGTATCTATGAACCTCCTGACAGAGGGGTTAGGGTTAGTTAGGGTTAGTATGAACCTCCTGACAGAGGGGTTAGGGTTAGTTAGGGTTAGTATGAACCTCCTGACAGAGGGGTTAGGGTTAGTTAGGGTTAGTATGAACCTCCTGACAGAGGGGTTAGGGTTAGTTAGGGTTAGTATGAACCTCCTGACAGAGGGGTTAGGGTTAGTTAGGGTTAGTATTACAGCAGAGGGTACTCTGCATGAACGGTCAGATGATCACTGCTGTGTACCATCTGAGCTCTGGGCTCTAACGCTGACCTAACCCTAACCCTGACTTAACCCTAACCCTGACTTAACCCTAACCCTGACTTAACCCTAACCCTGACCCTAACCCTAACCCTGACCCCAACCCTAACCCTAACCCTGACTTAACCCTAACCCTGACTTAACCCTAACCCTGACTTAACCCTAACCCTGACCCTAACCCTAACCCTAACCCTAACCCTAACCCTAACCCTGACCCAACCCTAACCCTGACCCCAACCCTGACCCAACCCCAACCCTGACCCAACCCTAACCCTAACCCTAACCCTAACCCTAACCCTGACCCAACCCTAACCCTAACCCTAACCCTAACCCTAACCCTAACCCTAACCCTAACCCTGACCCAACCCTAACCCTGACCCTGACCCAACGGATAATCAGGTCTGTGGAACAGAACATTCTACTTATAACACTTAAGACCTATATCATTTTTTTTTATACTAAAATCACAAATATATATTTAGAGGAAACTAGGGCATTCACACACACCTGCATTTGCATATTCCCTCAGAGAGAGAGAGAGAGAGAGAGAGAGAGAGAGAGAGAGAGAGAGAGAGAGAGAGAGAGAGAGAGAGAGAGAGAGATATAAAGGGGAGGGGAGTAGCTCCATATTTAGGTCTTCAAATAATAATTGAAGAGAAAATAGCAAATATCAAACAAACAAACAACTATGCATGCAGGGCCGTGTGAAAGGAGAAAACGCCCTAGATGTGTATGTAGGTATAATATATAACCCTAACCCTATGTATAAAGACACTGTATCTGTTAGACACTGTATCTGTTAGACACTTTATCTGTCTTAGACACTGTGGGCCCTATTATGCACTTCATCAATAAGACGAGGCGGTAGATCTAAACTTAAGACGTGGAGGCGTGGTCAAGGCCACTTTGCTATTATGCGTGCTGTAGTGGGCGCCTAAAACCCGGCGCTAAGCAAAGAAATTAGTCATGGGTGTGTTTTGGGCGTCTTCTCAATCAACCCAATCAGCGTGCCAGGTGCCATTCCCTTTAAGAACCGGCTGCGTTGAGTCATTAGCGCTATGCTATTATGGAAGTCCTAAGAAGGAGGTCAGCGCGCTTCTCTGCCTCTCCCTTCTGAAATAAAGCATTTATACTGTGACCGTAATTGACGTCTTGCCGTGGAGCCACGTGCGTGTTCATGTGTGCCCACATGCATGCGCAAACCGCGGAGGCGCGCTCGTGTTTCAAAACGTGCATGAAGTCTAAACTTAAGAACTTTTCAAACCACTTCTTAGCGATAGGAGCAAAGTCAGATCGCATAATAGCAGGGGCGCCTAGTGCACTTCATTAACATATGAACACTCCCACAATGAGCAATATATGCACGGGAGTTTTACGTCTTATGTGTGGGCGCCTATCGACACCTGTATAATAGCAGTAGCGCGTATGAAGCGCATAATAAGGGTGGCGGTAGGTCTTAACCTGGCGGTGCGTCTTAATTAACACTTAAGACGGCAAGTTAAGAAGTGCATAATAGGGCCCTGTATCTGAGAGAGAGAGAGAGAGAGAGAGAGAGAGAGAGAGAGAGAGAGAGAGAGAGAGAGAGAGAGAGAGAGAGGGAGAGGGTGTTTCCCGCTGGATATCTTAGCTGTGCTAAGGGTTAGGGTTTGCGAAGTCAACAGTGTTTCAGGATCACGGCATGTCGTTGCAGGAAAGGGATATTGTATTTCATTACAACTGTTGCGGCGAGTTACAATACATATACAGAAATATACATATACATCCAATACATATGCAGAAATATACATATACATCCAATACATATACAGAAATATACATATACATCCAATACATATGCAGAAATATACATATACATCCAATACATATGCAGAAATATACATATACATCCATATATCCTTCGCACACGTGTGTTTATTCACACATCATTCATCCCCGTTCCTCGCAGATATCATCTATAATCATTTGCCTTTTTGCCATCCCTCTAAGGGTTAGAATTATTAGAGTTATGAATGACCTCCTGTAGAAGGGTTAGCGTTAGTATTCCCTAGCATTCATGGACAACATGCATCTCTGGGATGTTTTGGCTTCCATCAAAATGCTAATATAATCTCTGAAGATTGCTAAACGACATCAACAACATGTCAGAATGACAAATGACAGCAATACAAACCAAACCAAACAAGTATGTGTGTGTGTGTGTATGTGTGCGTGCATGAGTGAGATATATATATATATATATATATATACTCAAAATATATGTGCGGTGCTTCAACCTGAAATTGCCGTCCATTTTCTGACAATGACTGTGAGGATAGCAGGATATCATACCATCACTGCTTCACTACCAGTGACAGTCTGGGTAAGCAGGGCAGGGTGATGTTTCTGTTTTTTTGGGAGATGAAAGATTGGAAGCAGATTGGAAGCATTCAAATGATGTATCATTCATGAAACTAGTTGAAGCAGATGTGCTTATGTGAACGTTGGATTACCTGAAACCAAATACCAGAGACAATCTGAATCAAAACAGCTGTTATAAACAACTATAACAACATGGACATACAGGCGAAGTCACAAGTTTACAAGTCATTAACCACTCCACAGTTTTCATTTGAACAAACTATAGTTTTGAGTCGGTTAGGACATCTACTTTGTGCATGACACAAGTCATTTTTCCAATAATTGTTTACAAACAGATTATTTCACTTATAATTCACTATATCACAATTCCAGTGGGTCAGAGGTTTACAACACTAGGTTAACTGCTAGTTAACTGGGTTAGGGTTAAGTTAACTGGGTTAGGGTTAAGTTAACTGCTAGTTAACTGGGTTAGGGTTAAGTTAACTGGGTTAGGGTTAAGTTAACTGGGTTAGGGTTAAGTTAACTGCTAGTTAACCGATGTGATGCTTTATAAGACCTCAGAAGCCCCTAACCCAAACCTCCAACAGGACAGAAAATGTAGTTTAGTTAAACATTAAAATACAGTATGAGGACGTAGAAATACATTTCATAATTAATTATATGGCAAAATGAAATCAGCGTTATGCTTCGAAGGCACACAAACTGCCAATGAATATTAGGTTAGACAAGACAACATCTTCCCGATGTAACTTCAGGTATGAAGCAGCAGAGACATCTGAACCCTACTAACCCTAACCCATATAAACATGCCCACTTCTAGTCCTTTATCTGAATACAGATAATGATCTCTCTGTACACCTTATTACAGATGATGGTGATGTCAAAATGAGAGAGAAAGGATACAAAATAAATGCTTTCATTGATATAAGACATAAAGTATCCAACTGCCCAACTAATTACCTGCAGCCAAGCATCTTTGGCAATAGGAACCGATCCTGAAACACCTGAACACTCTAACACACACACACACACACACACACACACGCACACACACACACACACACACTAACCCAAGCTCACACTTCATCATAGTGTATCCTAATTAACTGTTGCATTGTGCAGATCCATAGCATGCACTGTCCATGTGCATAATGGCATTTATTCAAGGAGGACCATTAACTAATCACTTCATTCATCAACATGGTAGATTCTTCCAGAAAGAGGGTCTCTTGTGTCCCCCGAGGCACAATGACAATAGGCACAAGGAAAGGAGGGGGAGGACTGAATAAATACATGAGGGAATGGAAGTTAGGCAGACACCTGCAGTAGTGCATTGATATTGATAAAATTAGCAGATATTTATATTAGAATATTTGATAGCAAGAGGCAGCAATGACCAAATAGTATACAATTCACAAGCCAACTTCCAAAGGAAAATCCCCTCTGAAGCTAAGAGCCAAGATCCTCCAGTTCATACGTGAATGTACCAGGATAACACAGACAGACAGACAGACAGAGACACAGACAGACAGACGACAGACAGAGACAGACAGACAGAGACACAGAGACACAGACAGACAGACAGACAGACAGAGACACAGACAGACAGACAGACAGACAGATGACAGACAGACGACAGACACAGACAGACAGAGACAGACAGACAGACAGACAGACAGACGACAGACAGACAGACAGAGACACAGACAGACAGACGACAGACAGACAGACAGACACAGACAGACAGAGACAGACAGACACAGACAGACAGACAGAGACAGACAGACAGACAGACAGACAGAGTGAAAGTGGCACAGGAGGACAGAAGGCCCTAACCCTAACAGGCCCAAACCCTTTAGGGAGGCTAAAGCCTTTCTCAGCCAGCAGGCCTGGCGTCTCTCTATGACAGCAGAGGAAGAGGAAGAGGAAGAGGAAGGAGGCGGGTCTTGGCTCTTACCGTCGACGCAGGCCGGCCTGGCTCTCGTGGTTCCGGCTATCTGGCCCTTCCTGCAGGCGCACCTGGCCGTCTGCCGCGCCACGGTCCTCCTCGGCTGACTGCTGTCCCGGTCCAGAGCCACAATCTCACACGTCCCCGCTGCCAACTGACCTAGCGAGGGAAACAACCTGGTATTATACTGACCTAGTGAAGGACAACCTGGTATCATACTGACCTAGTGAAGATAACCTGGTATCATACTGACCTAGTGAAGATAACCTGGTATCATACTGAAGTGAAGATAACCTGGTATCATACTGACCTAGTGAAGATAACCTGGTATCATACTGACCTAGTGAAGATAACCTGGTATCATACTGACCTAGTGAAGATAACCTGGTATCATACTGACCTAGTGAAGATAACCTGGTATCATACTGACCTAGTGAAGATAACCTGGTATCATACTGACCTAGTGAAGATAACCTGGTATCATACTGACCTAGTGAAGATAACCTGGTATCATACTGACCTAGTGAAGATAACCTGGTATCATACTGACCTAGTGAAGATAACCTGGTATCATACTGACCTAGTGAAGATAACCTGGTATCATACTGACCTAGTGAAGGACAACAACAACAAGGATAACAACGGACCTATTGTGGCCCAAATTGAAGGCTATGAGAAGTTGATTATTTGAGTCATGATAGTGCTTGACTCCTAGTAGCATCTAAAAACCAGAGGCTGTGGTTCAGCTATGGAAGAAGGTTATGTCATTTATGTTTCCATTCTTCAACCCAAGAGCCCTTTTCCTTCGGTGTGCAGTCTCTGCTATCCATTCCTTAGGTGTGCAGTCTCTGCTATCCATTGTCATTGTCCAATGCGCCTGCCAAGCTCCCATGCTGCAGCCGTTTGACTCTAACCCTAACCCTTATCTCACTACCACAGGCCCAATATGCCCAATGTTGATAAAACAGCAAGCTGCATGTTGACTCCCCGTAAACACATTCATCATAATTCTGTAAACAAATTGATGAAGCAATAAATCCAAAATCCCAGAGGATAAACTTCCTGTTGGTGTTCATCCATCCGTCAGCGGTGCTCCCGGATCCCTAACCCAGTTTATTACATGTCATATTTCACTCTACATTTACAGCAGTGAATACATCTTACAACTATATTACAACTGTCAGAGCTGCCAAAGAAAATCTAGAAAGTTCTGCGGACGACCCTCGCTGCAACTGCTCTCATCATAAAACCCAGAGGACTTTCAATCCTCCCTCCCCCCCTCCCCCCTCCCCCCCTCCCCCCCTCCCCACCTCCCCACCTCCCCCCCTGGCTGGTAGATGTTGGAGGTGGGAGAGTCCATGTGTAACATTGAGGGGAGGTCATCAGCATGCGAGCCCTGGTTACTTCCCAACTCCCAAGCTTTAATTTCTCCCCTCTCGCCTTCCTCCATTCATTCCCTCACTGAGCCACCCAGCTGTATGGTAAACACACACATCCTCCCCACTTACTGTATCTTGCCCTTCTCCACTTTATTACTCCATAGTTCTCTCTCTCCTCTCTCCCTCTCTCACCTTCACTCCTCTCTCCTCTCTCCTCTCTCCTCTCTCCCTCTCTCACCTTCACTCCTCTCTCCTCTCTCCTCTCTCACCTTCACTCCTCTCTCCTCTCTCCTCTCTCACCTTCACTCCTCTCTCCCTCTGATCTCAATCTCTGTCTAATAAGCTGAGAGAGAGAGAAGCTCTATGAAAGGTCCTCAGACACAGAGTATCAAAACAGCTTTGGAATATGAAGCAGGAAGCGACCAAGTAAGCACCATGAAGTATAGCGTCACCTCGCACCGCACATGTCTTCTGCTGAAGGCCTTGGCTGGACTAAACCACAGGTCATTTATTCTCCATGTAATAAAATTGTAGATATTTTTCTGAGTGATAATTCCGGCTACACCACGGCTTCTCGTTCCATAACGCTTAATTAATATCTGAACATCTGGTAAGAGTACAGTATGACCTTTGACCTTTACAATGACTCTGGAAACACAACACTATTATTACCTCATACTTCTTACATTCTACAAACACTGACTGTCAGTTATTTACTATTTGTACAGAGAAAAGCCATTTTGTTATTCATCCACAGTAGAAGATAATGCTGTTTTGGAGGGTAAAGTAATCCTTAGCTACATAGCAAAAAAGACAGTACCCCAATGTGTAAACAACTTAAGCGTCATGAACAGCATGTCTTTGCTTGTGTTCACAAAGACAAGAGTGACAGCTAAGTCCAATACCATTGTCAAGTTCAGTTAGCACATCATGTATCATTGCCCCAGACAATGTCAAAAGCTCTTTTACAATAGAGAGGAACGTCTCCAACCTGGTAACCTTATAACCCTAACCACCCTGCTAACCTTATAACCCTAACCAACCTGCTGACCTTATAACCCTAACCAACCTGCTGACCTTATAACCCTAACCACCCTGCTAACCTTATAACCCTAACCCACCTGCTAACCTTATAACCCTAACCTTATAAGGTTAAGGTTTGAATGAATGAATGAATGGTCTTTATTGGGGTAGTGGTGGTCTAGTGGATAGTGAGTTGGACTCGTGATCGGAAGGTTGTGAGTTCAAATCCCGCCTGAAACCACACCACTACTAGTGTGCCCTTGAGTAAGGCACTTAGCCCTCAGTTACTCCAGGGGGAATGTCCCTGTAATTCGTAATTGTAAGTCGCTTTGGATTAAAAGCGTCTGCTAAATGGCAAAATTAATTATTGTCATTAATACAGTACAGGTACCATACAACGAAATTTAGGAGGGGGGGAACACTGTGCTGTACTCTATGCTATGCTATGCTATAAATATTCTAACATTTCCTATCTCTGAACCTTATGTACACAAGGGTTGTCATATTGCACATAGTATTATTGCACATTCATTTAAAGTGTCGCAGTTTGCAGGTTTGAAATGTTCACAGTTGTATTTCAATATTGCACTTGTGTTTACAATCTAGTAGCTGCCATCAAATTGTCTAGATTGTCCAGGGCCCAGAACCTAGGTCTTTGCTGTGTTCAGGGCCTGAATGGCCCTAGGGTAGAAGCTGAGCTTCAGTCCAACCTGCTAACCTTATAACCTTAACCTAACCTGGTTGCAGTTTGACCGCAGCAATAAGATCTGACTCAGGGTCAGGTCCAATCAGTGCTGGTCCCCCGCCAGTGTGACTCCCCCGGCCCCAGTGCATCATGGGAGCTCATATATCTTGCTGGTGTTCTAGTCGCTCAGGCGGCAAAAAAACTAGTCTGATAAGGGTTATCAACTCCCCTGCCTCCCTGCCTCCCTCCCTCCCCACCTCCCTGCCTCCCTCCCTCCCCTCCCTCCCTCCCCACCTCCCCTCCCCTCCCTCCCCACCTCCCCCCCTCCCTCCCTGCCCACCTCTCCTCCCTCCCTGCCTCCCTCCCCACCTCCCCCCCTCCCTCCCTGCCCACCTCCCCTCCCTCCCTGCCTCCCTCCCCACCTCCCCCCCTCCCTCCCTGCCTCCCTCCCCACCTCCCTCCCTCCCCACCTCCCCCCCTCCCTCCCTCCCTCCCCCCCTCCCTCCCTCCCCTCCCTCCCTCCCCACCTCCCCTCCCCTCCCTCCCCACCTCCCCTCCCTCCCTCCCCTCCCTCCCCACCTCCCCCCCTCCCTCCCTGCCCACCTCCCCTCCCTCCCTGCCTCCCTCCCCACCTCCCCCCCTCCCTCCCTCCCCACCTCCCCCCCTCCCTCCCCCCCTCCCTCCCTCCCCCCCTCCCTCCCTCCCCTGCCTCCCTCCCTCCCCCCCTCTGCTCAGTCAGCCTATGCAGATATCTGGGCTCTTCAACAGTGAGGCTGCATCTTTCTAATAAAAAGGGCCAATGTGACACAGAGGTCAGTTCTTTTCTAAATGGTTTCCTTTGGGAGTGATTCTGTTTCCTTTGGGAGTGATTCTGTGTTGTGAAGTCCGTGTGAGCAGGTTAAAGGTTTGAATGGCAGATGTGTCAGACCACAGCAATGCAACCATATACTGAGACATGGTTAAATGTGGGCTGACCAAAGCAACCTTTCTCACTTCTAAAAATCTAGACAAAGGCTTTCAACTGAGTGCCATAATTGTGCAGTACATGTATAACTTATTAGTGTAGAATGAGACTAATGTAGCAATGCAACACCTACCAATAAACTCCTTCTCAATGCCTCTATAGATCAACAAAACACACACACATCCTTACTGTTTGACCAGTAGTTTCAAAACATAACTTTCCCTGTGACCGTCCTAATGTGACCCAAAGGTGTGGCCTAAGAGTATTGATGTTACAGTACCATTGTCTTAAGTTGTGGCACAAAAATAACTGGCCAACTCCCATGACCTGGGAGACCCTAGGTAACCCTAACCCTAACCCCCATGACCTGGGAGACGCTGCTGATTTCACATTCACCCTGTCTATACATTTCTGGATGTGGCAAATTGTGCTTTTTTATTATTATTTGTAATTATACTGCAGCATGGACGACAGAAAGACCTGTTTCAGCAGCATGTGACGCCCAGATGAAGCTAGTTATCTAGTTATGTAGTTATTTAGATATGTAGTTATTTAGATATGTCGTTATGAATGAATGAATGAATGAATGAATGGTCTTTATTGTCATTGCTATAGTACAGGTACCAAACAACAACATTTGGGAGGGGTGGCTCCCCTGGTGCTAGGAAAAAAAAAAAACTTGTTTACTATACTGTACAGATAAAAACGACTAGGGTTGTCATATTGCACATAGTGTTATTGCACATTCATTTAAAGTGTCGCAGTTTGCAGGCTTGAAATGTACACATTTGTGCCTCAGCACTACACCTGATTTTTCAATCCAGCAGCTGCCATCAATCCGTCCAGTAGTTATTTAGATATTTAGTTATGTAGTTATTTAGATATTTAGTTATTTAGATATTTAGTTATTTAGATATTTGGTTATTTAGATATTTGGTTATTTATTTATTTAGTTATTTGGATATCTGCAGTAATTGGCCGTCTGTCAGCATGTACTAGATGATGTCAGATGTGTTGGGGAGCAGAGGAAGACAGTAACGGGTCTCCATGGTTACCACAGACTCTCTCTGCCCTGCTCATTACCACCAGTTCATCTCCTTCCTTCTTCCGTCTCCGTCTGTAATGAAGCTATACTATCTCTCTACAGAGGCTATGAGCTCTCTCTCATCTCTCTACAGAGGCTATGAGCTCTCTCATCTCTCTACAGAGGCTATGAGCTCTCTCATCTCTCTACAGAGGCTATGAGCTCTCTCTCATCTCTCTACAGAGGCTATGAGCTCTCTCTCATCTCTCTACAGAGGCTATGAGCTCTCTCTCATCTCTCTACAGTGGCTATGAGCTCTCTCTCATCTCTCTACAGAGGCTATGAGCTCTCTCTCATCTCTCTACAGTGGCTATGAGCTCTCTCATCTCTCTACAGAGGCTATGAGCTCTCTCATCTCTCTACAGAGGCTATGAGCTCTCTCATCTCTCTACAGAGGCTATGAGCTCTCTCATCTCTCTACAGAGGCTATGAGCTCTCTCATCTCTCTACAGTGGCTATGAGCTCTCTCATCTCTCTACAGTGGCTATGAGCTCTCTCTCATCTCTCTACAGTGGCTATGAGCTCTCTCTCATCTCTCTACAGTGGCTATGAGCTCTCTCAATTATAAATGCTTTGGTATTCATATGTTTATTTGTTTTGATTGCATTGGAACAACACAAAAAAACTGAGAAAAAAAAGCCAAATCTGATATCATTCCACACCAAAAATGGACTGGACACAAAATTAAAACAACAAATAAAAATAAAACAATAAAAACAACATATTTTTTGGCAGCACACCCTTTGGAAAAAATTACTTAAATCAATCGCTTCCTGTAACCATGAATGAGTTTCCTCTCTACTGGGATTTTGGACCACTCTTCTTTTGCCATCTGCTCCAGGTCACTCCAGGTTCTGAGACCCACAGGGTTAGGGTGTTAGTAGTTAGGGTGTTAACCCTACACAGGGTTTAGGGTTAGGGTTAGGGTGTTCTATGGGATTTAGATCTGGACTCATTACTGGCCACTTGTCTTAAGGCCAATGCACACGGCCCCGATGTTGTCGCACCGCCGAATTCGATTCCATTGTTTTGAATGAGACACGGCGTGCGATGCGATATTATCGCACAACAACATTCGATTCTCCATTCACACCAATTGAAATAATTAAAAGAATTGAGAATCGAATGTTGCCGTGCGACAAAATCGCACGCCGTGTACATTGGGGCTTTAAACTATTTCTGAGTGCTTTTTTAACTGTGCTTTGGGTCATTGTCCTGCTGGATAACCCCTGACCTCTGACAGAGCCCCAGCTTTCTGACACTGGGCCCTTTCCTACATTGCTTCCCAAAATGATTTGGTAGTCTTCAGATTTCATGATGGGTTAGGGTTAGGGTTAGTGTTAGCAGGTTAGGGTTAGGGTTAGGGTTAGGGTTAGGGTTAGGGTTAGCAGGTTAGGGTTAGCAGGTTAGGGTTAGGGTGACCCTATGGTATAGCAGGTTAGGGTTATGCACACAGTCAAGGCTTCCGGTGCCAGAAGCAGCAAAGCAACCCCAAAACATCTGTGAGCCTCCACATGTCTGACTGTGGAGGGGAGGGGAGGGGAGGGGAGGGGAGGGGAGGAGAGGAGAGGGGAGGGGAGGGGAGGGGAGGGGAGGGGAGGGGAGGGGAGGGGAGGGGAGGGGAGGAGAGGGGAGGAGAGGGGAGGGGAGGGGAGGGGAGGAGAGGGGAGGGGAGGGGAGGGGAGGAGAGGGGAGGAGAGGAGAGGGGAGGGGAGGAGAGGAGAGGGGAGGGGGAGGGGAGGGGAGGGGAGGGGAGGGGAGGGGAGGGGAGGGGAGGGGAGGGGAGGGGAGGGGAGGGGAGGGGAGGGGAGGGGAGGAGAGGGGAGGAGAGGGGAGGGGAGGGGAGGGGAGGGGAGGGGAGGGGAGGGGAGGGGAGGGGAGGGGAGGAGAGGAGAGGGGAGGGGAGGGGAGGGGAGGGGAGGGGAGGGGAGGGGAGGGGAGGGGAGGGGAGGAGAGGGGAGGAGAGGGGAGGGGAGGGGAGGGGAGGGGAGGAGAGGGGAGGGGAGGGGAGGGGAGGAGAACCTCCACATGTCTGACTGTGGAGGGGAGGGGAGGGGAGGAGAGGGGAGGGGAGGGGAGGGGAACCTCCACATGTCTGACTGTGGAGGGGAGGGGAGGGGAGGGGAGGGGAGGGGAGGAGAGGGGAGGGGAGGGGAGAGAGGGGAGGGGAGGGGAGGGGAGGGGAGGAGAGGGGAGGGGAGGGGAGGGGAGGAGAACCTCCACCATGTCTGACTGTGGAGGGGAGGAGAGGGGAGGGGAGGGGAGGGGAGGAGAGGGGAGGGGAGGGGAGGAGAGGGGAGGGGAGGGGAGGGGAGGGGAGGGGAGGAGAGGGGAGGGGAGGGGAGGGGAGGAGAACCTCCACCATGTCTGACTGTGGAGGGGAGGGGAGGGGAGGGGAGGGGAGGGGAGGAGAGGGGAGGGGAGGGGAGGGGAGGGGAGGAGAACCTCCACCATGTCTGACTGTGGAGGGGAGGAGAGGGGAGGGGAGGGGAGGGGAGAGGAGGGGAACCTCCACCATGTCTGAGCAGTGGGGTCCTCCTGGGTGGCTTGTGTGAGCTGACACTGTTGTAGCCTGTGTCTGCATGTGAGCTTGAATTTATTTTAGAAGTTGATTGAAGTTTTTTTATCCACCATTCAAACAATCGTTTGTTTCAATCTGTTTATCAACTGTTCTCTTCCATCCACATCCAGGGAGGTTAGCTACAGAGAGGTTAGCTACAGAGAGGTTAGCTACAGAGAGGTTAGCTACAGGGAGGTTAGCTACAGAGAGGTTAGCTACAGAGAGGTTAGCTACAGAGAGGTTAGCTACAGGGAGGTTAGCTACAGGGAGGTTAGCTACAGAGAGGTTAGCTACAGGGAGGTTAGCTACAGAGAGGTTAGCTACAGAGAGGTTAGCTACAGAGAGGTTAGCTACAGGGAGGTTAGCTACAGGGAGGTTAGCTACAGAGAGGTTAGCTACAGAGAGGTTAGCTACAGGGAGGTTAGCTACAGAGAGGTTAGCTACAGAGAGGTTAGCTACAGGGAGGTTAGCTACAGAGAGGTTAGCTACAGAGAGGTTAGCTACAGGGAGGTTAGCTACAGAGAGGTTAGCTACAGAGAGGTTAGCTACAGAGAGGTTAGCTACAGGGAGGTTAGCTACAGGGAGGTTAGCTACAGGGAGGTTAGCTATAGAGAGGTTAGCTACAGGGAGGTTAGCTACAGAGAGGTTAGCTACAGGGAGGTTAGCTACAGAGAGGTTAGCTACAGAGAGGTTAGCTACAGAGAGGTTAGCTACAGAGAGGTTAGCTACAGGGAGGTTAGCTACAGGGAGGTTAGCTACAGAGAGGTTAGCTACAGGGAGGTTAGCTACAGAGAGGTTAGCTACAGAGAGGTTAGCTACAGGGAGGTTAGCTACAGAGAGGTTAGCTACAGAGAGGTTAGCTACAGAGAGGTTAGCTACAGGGAGGTTAGCTACAGAGAGGTTAGCTACAGAGAGGTTAGCTACAGAGAGGTTAGCTACAGGGAGGTTAGCTACAGAGAGGTTAGCTACAGGGAGGTTAGCTACAGAGAGGTTAGCTACAGAGAGGTTAGCTACAGGGAGGTTAGCTACAGGGAGGTTAGCTACAGAGAGGTTAGCTACAGGGAGGTTAGCTACAGGGAGGTTAGCTACAGAGAGGTTAGCTACAGAGAGGTTAGCTACAGAGAGGTTAGCTACAGAGAGGTTAGCTACAGGGAGGTTAGCTACAGGGAGGTTAGCTACAGAGAGGTTAGCTACAGGGAGGTTAGCAAAATCCTCAGACAATTCATTGCTCCTCTTTATTTTCTCCATGCTCAGTGAGGTACGCACACACACACACACACACACACACACACACACACACACACACACACACACACACACACAGGTTGAGTCAACTTTTCTCCATTTTAACTGGTTGCAAGTGTGACTTCTATATTGCCAGCACTGAATGAATGAATGAATGAATGAATGAATGAATGGTCTTTGTTGTCATGGCTACAGTACAGGGTTAGGTTCGCACCAAACAACGACATTTAGGAGGGGTGGCTCCCTGGTGGCTCACTGGTAACTTGCCACAGGTGAGTTTAAACACAAATTAAAGCAGCACATTACTTACATCACATTTATTACACACCCTAACCCTAAGGAGCATTACTGCTTGAAATACAATTATTTCTTACAATTTAGATTTGTTTATTTTATTTAATATGAATTAATTCAGTCAGATTTGGCTTGTTTTGTGTTGTTCCAATACAAATAAATGAATAAACATGTGAACACCAAAGCCTTTGTAACTGCAACAATGTTCTGGGAGAGGTGGTGCCAATAACCCTAACCCTGGCCATGACTGTATATACTGTGTATATATATACATAAACATATACATAAATATAATAAATAATAACAAACATGTTTACAAATGAATCGATCAAATAAACAGGTGTAGAATACTAATGAACATATTCTCCAAACAAGTGATTTTTAATAACTGCTCTCACAATATCCCACAAGCTACTGAAAAGTAAATCATACATATACGTATGTTTATCAACTGAACTAGTACTGCACATAAATGTCTCAGACCATTAAAGGTCTCAGAGAGAAAATAAGCATGAGCAATGTTAATGTGAGTGACAACATCTAATGTGAACATATGGATGTCCTGACGTTATTACTATACTACTACTATACTATAATGTCCTGACGTTATTACTATACTACTACTATACTATAATGTCCTGACGTTATTACTATACTACTACTATACTATAATGTCCTGACGTTATTACTATACTACTACTATACTATAATGTCCTGATGTTATTACTATACTACTACTATACTATAATGTCCTGACGTTATTACTATACTACTACTATACTATAATGTCCTGACGTTATTACTATACTACTACTATACTATAATGTCCTGATGTTATTACTATACTACTACTATACTATAATGTCCTGATGTTATTACTATACTACTACTATACTATAATGTCCTGATGTTATTACTATACTACTACTATACTATAATGTCCTGATGTTATTACTATACTACTACTATACTATAATGTCCTGATGTTATTACTATACTATAATGTCCTGACGTTATTACTATACTACTACTATACTATAATGTCCTGACGTTATTACTATACTATACTATACTATAATGTCCTGACGTTATTACTATACTACTACTATACTATAATGTCCTGATGTTATTACTATACTACTACTATACTATAATGTCCTGACGTTATTACTATACTTACTATACTATACTATAATGTCCTGATGTTATTACTATACTACTACTATACTATAATGTTCTGACGTTATTACTATACTACTACTATACTATAATGTCCTGACGTTATTACTATACTACTACTATACTATAATGTCCTGACGTTATTACTATACTACTACTATACTATAATGTCCTGATGTTATTACTATACTACTACTATACTATAATGTTCTGACGTTATTACTATTGACCCTGCCATGGCCCTGCAGTAAGACTCTGGTGCCAGTCTGGTCTATTGAAGAACCCAAATAAATAATGTAACAATAATCTGTTCTCCTACCACACACGCGCACACACACACGCGCGCACGCACGCACGCACACACGCGCGCACACACACACACACACACACGCACACACACACACACACACACACACACACATACACACACACACACACACACACACACACACACACACACGAATGTACCTGTTGAAATGTAATGTATTCCATCAGTTGTGATGTTAGTAAACCTTCTCTGTTAAGGGATGTTAGTAAACCTTCTCTGATAAGAGATGTTAGTAAACCTTCTCTGATAAGAGATGTTAGTAAACCTTCTCTGATAAGAGATGTTAGTAAACCTTCTCTGATAAGAGATGTTAGTAAACCTTCTCTGATAAGAGATGTTAGTAAACCTTCTCTGATAAGAGATGTTAGTAAACCTTCTCTGATAAGAGATGTTATTAAATGTTAAATTCCACAGAACGGGCGTTTCACAGTGTTTCGAACAAGGCAGACATATATATAGGCTAACATTAACATATATATATATATATATATATATACATAGTAAGAAGGTAGTTAGTTAAACACACATATATATATATATATATATATATATATATATATATATATATAGTTATAAGGTAGTTACCTTCTCTGAGGAGGTGGGAGTGGAGGAGGACACATATATATATATAGATATATAGTTATAATAAGCATATAGTTACATATATATAGATAGTAGTCAGGTAGTTACCTTCTCTGAGGAGGTGGGAGTGGAGGAGGACACATATATATATAGATATAGATAGTTAGATAGATAGATAGATAGATAGGTAGGTCATATATATATATATATATATATATATATATATAGATATATAGTTATAATAAGCAGGTAGTTACATATATATATATAGTAGTCAGGTAGTTACCTTCTCTGAGGAGGTGGGAGTGGAGGAGGAGGAAACAGCAGATCAACGCGCACGTCAACACGCACGCCGGGCGGAGGAGCTGCATCCCCGCGGTGTTCAGTAGGAACACAAAGTCTCATAAAACATAATCCATCTCTGTTAGGTTACTGAACTAAGAGATAACCGTGGAATAACCATGTCTTAAGGCTGGGCTACTTTAAGCTTGAATTCGGAATAAGACGCAACATTGGCACAATCCATGGGGAGAAATAGAGATATAGTTGATATGATGTTGGCAATGTTTTCGCAATTGAGAAAGCCTCGTGGATTGGAAAGTTCAAGTCGTTACACTCATATCATATCATATCATATCATATCATATCATATCATATATCATATATCCCTCGGAGTAATGCTCTCTCTCCTGCAGACCTCTCCTCTCTAGGACAGCTCAGCTCTGCGCCACGGCAGAAACACTTTGCAGCAATTCCGTAAAACTAAATGTGTCTCATCATCTCTCCGTAACTGCACGGCGGGTCTGGGTGGTCCCGGGTTTGGGTCTGGGTGGTCCCGGGTTTGGGTCTGGGTGGTCCCGGGTTTGGGTGGTCCCGGGTTTGGGTCTGGTGGTCCCGTCTTCGTTAGGGTTAATAGTCTTGATGCATTTGGACTCCCTCGCATTCACAGTTCGTCCGCGTAAATTCCCCTTTAAAATGAAACCGCGTCAAATGAAACCTCACCAACTATCAGCTCAGATACAAGTCGATGTTCAGCCTCCTAACTAACGGTGTCACACCCCCCAGCGCTCTGTGTGACGTCACAACCAGTGAACATGTTCATCTCCGGGCGATTCCACAGGCGGTTTCTGTCTGAGGGCAGAGAGGGAGGAGATGAGTATATTTACAAAAATATATAAAGTTGATCAATTTGAACATTAAATATCTTGTCTTTGTACTGTATTCAATTGAATATAAGTCGAAAAGGATTTGCAGATCATTGTATTCTGTTTTTATTTACAGTTTACACAGCGTCCCAACTTTTCTGGAATGGGGGTTGTATAACAATTTTATTCAATTAATGTTTTGTATATTTTCACAGTTTGAGTCTCAATGGTTGAGTCAGTAAGACAACTTGAAGGACAATCAGAATGTCATCGCCTAGATACAGATTTCATCATACTGTACTTTTAGATGTTTGCTAGATCTCAGTTCACACCACATTTACGCTCTACCAAAGTTAAATGTTACTACTTTAAAGAAGATACGAGGTCAATGTGTTGAATATGAACACATTGATATACATATTAACTTAATTGAACGTTTATGAAAGACATTTTTGAAAAGACAGAGCAGTCTCAGAGGCTGTGGTTCTCCTAACATGATCCTCTTTATTGTGGCCTAGTTTAGTTTTTATACCTACAGAACTGTTAACCCATTTAAGATGGAAGGGAAATATCCTGCCTCTAAAACCCCTTATACCCTGACCCTGACCTGCTATACCATAGGGTCACCCTGACCCTGACCTGTCATACCATAGGGTCACCCTGACCCTGACCTGTTATACCATAGGGTCACCCTGACCCTAACCTGTCATACCATAGGGTCACCCTGACCCTAACCTGTTACACCATAGGGTCACTCTGACCCTAACCTGCTATACCATAGGGTCACTCTGACCCTAACCTGCTATACCATAGTGTCACCCTGACCCTAACCTGCTATACCATAGGGTCACCCTGACCCTAACCAGTCATACCATAGGGTCACCCTGACCCTGACCTGTTACACCATAGGGTCACCCTGACCCTGACCTGTCATACCATAGGGTCACCCTGACCCTGACCTGTTATACCATAGGGTCACTCTGACCCTGACCTGTTATACCATAGGGTCACTGTGACCCTAACCTGTTACACCATAGGGTCACCCTGACCCTAACCTGTTATACCATAGGGTCACTGTGACCCTAACCTGTTACACCATAGGGTCACTGTGACCCTAACCTGTTACACCATAGGGTCACCCTGACCCTAACCTGTCATACCATAGGGTCACCCTGACCCTGACCTGTTACACCATAGGGTCACTGTGACCCTAACCTGTTACACCATAGGGTCACTGTGACCCTAACCAGTCATACCATAGGGTCACTCTGACCTGTTACACCATAGGGTCACCCTGACCCTGGTCTTTAAACGTGGTAAGAAACCAGTGCCAGATCACAGTGACAGTATATACACTGGCCATACTCTGTGTGTGTGTGTGTGTGTGTATGTGTATGTTTGTGCACACATGTGCATTTGTGTGTGTGATAAAGTATTGATGGTATTGTGACTGATCAGGTGTTCTGAGTTTAACACAGAGTGCTGACCGACCCAGTTCCTGTGATTGACAGGTGTGATTGACAGGTGTGTCTAGCGGAGGTAAGTTTGATAACTACAGGTGTGTGATGTAACTCTTGTCTGTTCATAAAGCACTTTGAGCTGCAACGTTTGCAGGAAAAGTGCTATACAAATAAAAGTCGTTATTATTATTAATATTATTATTATTACTATTATTATTATTATTAGTAGTAGTAGTAGTAGCAGTAGTAGCAGTAGTAGTAGTAGTAGTAGTAGTAGTAGTAGTAGTAGTAGTAGTAGTAGTAGTAGTAGTAGCAGTAGCAGTAGTAGTAGTAGTAGTAGTAGTAGTAGTAGTAGTAGCAGTAGTAGTAGTAGTAGTAGCAGTAGCAGTAGTAGTAGTAGTAGTAGTAGTAGTAGCAGTAGCAGTAGTAGTAGTAGCAGTAGTAGTAGTATAGTAGTAGTAGTAGTAGTAGTAGTAGCAGTAGTAGTAGTAGTAGTAATAGTAGCAGTAGCAGTAGTAGTAGTAGTAGCAGTAGTAGTAGTAGTAGTAGTAATAGTAGTAGTAGTAGTAGTATTATTATATGCACATCACAGCTAGACAATGGACAGTAGGTGCAGAATGCTCCTGTGACCATTTCTGCATGGATCCCATAATGGCAAGTAAGTCAACTTAATGTTGCACCAGTTCATCTTGTACCATATGACCTGTATACCTGTACCTGTACCTGTACCTTATTACCTGTATTACCTGTACCTTATTACCTGTACCTGTACCTGTATGACCTGTACCTGTACCTGTACCTGTATTACCTGTATGTGTTGTTCATCCCTGAGCAGCGACTCACGTCTGCAGGAACAGAAGCATCGATTAGCTTCAACAAACAGCCTGAGGAGGAAAGAACAGAAGCATCGATTAGCTTCAACAAACAGCCTGAGGTACAGGACCCCGGCCGCTAAGACAAACAGCCTGAGGAGGAAAGACAAACAGCCTGAGGAGGAAAGTGGCACATTTACAAACAGCCTGAGGAGGAAAGTGGCACATTTACAAACAGCCTGAGGAGGAAAGTGGCACATTTACGGCATCGATTTAAACAACGACTTGCTAACAAGGTGGCTGACATGTCTAATTCCCCTTGATTGAATTCCAATAATCTGCTGGTATCCTGGAGAGTTAAAAGTCACGCTGTTACATAATTAATTTGGGCCTTGAAATAATTGAGTGGGGTTTCCTCCAGCTGTGTGTCTCAGGTAGAGAGATGAAGACATCCTGTAGCGCTCTCTAGGGACATCAAGTAGGTCAGGTTTGAATGGATTCATATTTGCATGTGTGCGTGTGCGCATGTGTGTGTGTGTGTGTGTATGTGTGTGTGTGTGTGTGTGTGTGTGTGTGCGTATGCGTGTGCGTTTGCGTGCGTGTGTGTGTGTGCATGCGTGTGCGTGCGTGCGTTTGTGTGCGTGTGTGTGTGTGTGCGTGTGCTTGTGCGTTTGCGTGCGTGTTAGTGTGTGTGCGTGTGTGTGTGTGCATGCGTGTGCGTGTGCGTGCGTGCGTTTGTGTGCGTGTGTGTGTGTGTGCGTGTGTTTGTGTGTGTGTGCATCTACATATGATATGATAATTTGCAATCTCATGCAGACAGTTGGTATTACTACTTTGTCCTCCAACACAACACTGGTTTAGAGAGGAAGTGTAAACCTAACCCTAACCCTTAAAGAGGAAGCATGTTTGAGATCTCTCCACAGATTTTCAATAATATTCAAGTCTGGAGACTGTGATGGCCATTCCAAAACCTTCATCCGTCTTTCCTGGAGGTACTTCATGGTTGATTTTGAGGTACGCTTCGGGTCATTGTCTTGCTGGAATAACCAACCTCTCTTCAACTTCAATTTCTGGACTGACCTTCGAACATTAGCCTCTAGCATGTCTTGATATTTGGTGGAATTCATTCTTCCTTCCTCCTGCACAATATTGCCTGTGCCCCCAGCTGCTACACAACCCCAAAGCGTAATGGATCCACCTCCATGCTTAACAGTTGGCAAGGTGTTCTTCTCTACAAATGCCTCACCCTTTTTCTGCAAACATACCTTCTTTGGTTGTGGCCAAAAAGTTACATTTTGGTTTTGTCAGTCCAAAGCACATTGTTCCAACAGGCTTCAGGTTTCTCAAGGTTTTCTTTTGCATACTTACACTTAATTTGTACCCATATTTACCTATTTGTGTTGAGGTCGTAGGAAAGGCTTCTCTCTGGCAACTCTGCCATGTAGGTCTTTGTTGTTTAAGGTACGCTGTGTTGTTGTCCTGTGAACAACTAGACCGGTGTCTGCTACTCTGTTTTGCAGTGATGTGTGGGTTCTTCTGAGCATTTCTCACCAGATCTCGGGCCATTCTATCTGACATTTTTCTTGGTCTTCCAGATCTTGCCTTGACTTCAATTGTTCCATTTATTGTTCCATTTATCAGTTTCTGACAGTGGAAATGGGTAGTTTGAAACATTGCGAGAGTTTTTTGTAGCCTTCTCCTTGATGGTGGAAGTGAACTATCTTAATTCTGACATCCTTTGACAACTGTTTAGAGGAACACATGGTTTTTTAACACCAGACACAACAGCCACCACAGTCAGATACTTTAGAAGGCATGGAGTTACCTCAGAATATAGAGTTCAACCCTGGAGTTATATTCACCTGACTCATTGAAGCCCTAACGAGTAAATCACCTTGGTCTGGGCCTTAGTAATCACCTTCTCAAAAGGTCACAAAGAATAATCCAAAAGGGTTCCCAAACGTTTACACAGGGCCCTTCATTTAAAAAATATTAAATAAAAAGAAAACTTGCTTTAAAATTTGCTGAACGATGTCATGTTTAACTTTGTAGCATTTAATGTTCAGGTTTGCTTTCAATCACCTGGAGATTAATTGTAACAGACATTTAAATCAGGGGTGCCCCCAAATTGTTGAACCCCATGTACATTAGCATGTAACATTAACATGTCATATTAACCATGTCATATTAACCATGTCATATTAACATGTCATATTAACCATGTAACATTAACATGTCATATTAACCATGTAACATTAACATGTCATATTAACCATGTCAAGGGAAGATAAAAGGGATTGGATGAAAGTATTACACACACCCTTGACCTCATGACCATGAATATTAGTCAGCAAAACAAATACCAACAAATTGTCTTCTGGGTAAACAGAATATAGTATAAATATATATATATATATACAGTAATACAAGACTAAACGTTGTGCAGAACTAATGCTTCATAAAGAATAGTTGCATATTAGCCTTCGCCTATAGTATATTTTATATATACTGTATATCACTCTACAGTCAAACTACACCAAACTCCTCCCCTCCTCCTCCTCCTCCTCCCCTCTGAGGAGATGTATGTGTGTCAGCCAGGCGTCAGGGTCCATTTGACATCACTAACAGCCTGAATACATCAGAGCTGCCACACAGGGCCACTCCACCTCTGCTGCCCCCTGGGACACATTCTGTGTGTGTGTGTGTGTGTGTGTGTGTGTGTTAGTGTGTGTATGTGTGTGTGTGTGTGTGTGTGTTTACCCTCTACGACTACTAATACCTCTTTCCCTCCTTCCCCTTAAGTCAGTCAGCCAGACAAACGTGCTGCTGCTACCTATGGGATACATAACCATACATACCTATAACCATAATAACGTGCTGCTACCGTGTTGCATGTTGGTTTCAGGACATGCTGCCAAAAGTCTCTGCCAAGCAGGGAAACTGATTAGTATAAATCCGTCTACAGATACAGGCAGTAAGACAGAGACAGATACAGGCAGTAAGACAGATACAGATAGAGGCAGTAAGACAGAGACAGATAGAGGCAGTAAGACAGAGACAGATACAGGCAGTAAGACAGAGACAGATAGAGGCAGTAAGACAGAGACAGATAGAGGCAGTAAGACAGAGACAGATAGAGGCAGTAAGACAGAGACAGATAGAGGCAGTAAGACAGAGACAGATAGAGGCAGTAAGACAGAGACAGATAGAGGCAGTAAGACAGAGACAGATAGAGGCAGTAAGACAGAGACAGATAGAGGCAGTAAGACAGAGACAGATAGAGGCAGTAAGACAGAGACAGATAGAGGCAGTAAGACAGAGACAGATAGAGGCAGTAAGACAGAGACAGATAGAGGCAGTAAGACAGAGACAGATAGAGGCAGTAAGACAGATACAGATAGAGGCAGTAAGACAGATACAGATAGAGGCAGTAAGACAGAGACAGATAGAGGCAGTAAGACAGATACAGATAGAGGCAGTAAGACAGAGACAGATAGAGGCAGTAAGACAGATACAGATAGAGGCAGTAAGACAGAGACAGATAGAGGCAGTAAGACAGATACAGATAGAGGCAGTAAGACAGAGACAGATAGAGGCAGTAAGACAGAGACAGATAGAGGCAGTAAGACAGATAGAGGCAGTAAGACAGAGACAGATAGAGGCAGTAAGACAGAGACAGATAGAGGCAGTAAGACAGAGACAGATAGAGGCAGTAAGACAGAGACAGATAGAGGCAGTAAGACAGAGACAGATAGAGGCAGTAAGACAGAGACAGATAGAGGCAGTAAGACAGAGACAGATAGAGGCAGTAAGACAGAGACAGATAGAGGCAGTAAGACAGAGACAGATAGAGGCAGTAAGACAGAGACAGATAGAGGCAGTAAGACAGAGACAGATAGAGGCAGTAAGACAGAGACAGATAGAGGCAGTAAGACAGAGACAGATAGAGGCAGTAAGACAGAGACAGATAGAGGCAGTAAGACAGAGACAGATAGAGGCAGTAAGACAGAGACAGATAGAGGCAGTAAGACAGAGACAGATAGAGGCAGTAAGACAGAGACAGATAGAGGCAGTAAGACAGATACAGATAGAGGCAGTAAGACAGAGACAGATAGAGGCAGTAAGACAGAGACAGATAGAGGCAGTAAGACAGAGACAGATAGAGGCAGTAAGACAGAGACAGATAGAGGCAGTAAGACAGAGACAGATAGAGGCAGTAAGACAGAGACAGATAGAGGCAGTAAGACAGAGACAGATAGAGGCAGTAAGACAGAGACAGATAGAGGCAGTAAGACAGAGACAGATAGAGGCAGTAAGACAGAGACAGATAGAGGCAGTAAGACAGAGACAGATAGAGGCAGTAAGACAGAGACAGATAGAGGCAGTAAGACAGAGACAGATAGAGGCAGTAAGACAGAGACAGATAGAGGCAGTAAGACAGATACAGATAGAGGCAGTAAGACAGAGACAGATAGAGGCAGTAAGACAGATACAGATAGAGGCAGTAAGACAGAGACAGATAGAGGCAGTAAGACAGATACAGATAGAGGCAGTAAGACAGAGACAGATAGAGGCAGTAAGACAGAGACAGATAGAGGCAGTAAGACAGAGACAGATAGAGGCAGTAAGACAGAGACAGATAGAGGCAGTAAGACAGAGACAGATAGAGACAGTAAGACAGAGACAGATAGAGGCAGTAAGACAGAGACAGATAGAGGCAGTAAGACAGAGACAGATAGAGGCAGTAAGACAGAGACAGATAGAGGCAGTAAGACAGAGACAGATAGAGGCAGTAAGACAGAGACAGATAGAGGCAGTAAGACAGAGACAGATAGAGGCAGTAAGACAGAGACAGATAGAGGCAGTAAGACAGAGACAGATAGAGGCAGTAAGACAGAGACAGATAGAGGCAGTAAGACAGATAGAGGCAGTAAGACAGAGACAGATAGAGGCAGTAAGACAGATACAGATAGAGGCAGTAAGACAGATAGAGGCAGTAAGACAGAGACAGATAGAGGCAGTAAGACAGATAGAGGCAGTAAGACAGAGACAGATAGAGGCAGTAAGACAGAGACAGATAGAGGCAGTAAGACAGAGACAGATAGAGGCAGTAAGACAGAGACAGATAGAGGCAGTAAGACAGATACAGATAGAGGCAGTAAGACAGAGACAGATAGAGGCACAGTAAGACAGAGACAGATAGAGGCAGTAAGACAGAGACAGATAGAGGCAGTAAGACAGATACAGATAGAGGCAGTAAGACAGAGACAGATAGAGGCAGTAAGACAGAGACAGATAGAGGCAGTAAGACAGATACAGATAGAGGCAGTAAGACAGATAGAGGCAGTAAGACAGAGACAGATAGAGGCAGTAAGACAGAGACAGATAGAGGCAGTAAGACAGAGACAGATAGAGGCAGTAAGACAGAGACAGATAGAGGCAGTAAGACAGATACAGATAGAGGCAGTAAGACAGAGACAGATAGAGGCAGTAAGACAGAGACAGATAGAGGCAGTAAGACAGAGACAGATAGAGGCAGTAAGACAGATACAGATAGAGGCAGTAAGACAGAGACAGATAGAGGCAGTAAGACAGATACAGATAGAGGCAGTAAGACAGAGACAGATAGAGGCAGTAAGACAGATACAGATAGAGGCAGTAAGACAGATACAGATAGAGGCAGTAAGACAGAGACAGATAGAGGCAGTAAGACAGAGACAGATAGAGGCAGTAAGACAGAGACAGATAGAGGCAGTAAGACAGAGACAGATAGAGGCAGTAAGACAGATACAGATAGAGGCAGTAAGACAGATACAGATAGAGGCAGTAAGACAGAGACAGATAGAGGCAGTAAGACAGAGACAGATAGAGGCAGTAAGACAGAGACAGATAGAGGCAGTAAGACAGAGACAGATAGAGGCAGTAAGACAGAGACAGATAGAGGCAGTAAGACAGAGACAGATAGAGGCAGTAAGACAGATAGAGGCAGTAAGACAGAGACAGATAGAGGCAGTAAGACAGATACAGATAGAGGCAGTAAGACAGATACAGATAGAGGCAGTAAGACAGAGACAGATAGAGGCAGTAAGACAGATACAGATAGAGGCAGTAAGACAGATACAGATAGAGGCAGTAAGACAGAGACAGATAGAGGCAGTAAGACAGAGACAGATAGAGGCAGTAAGACAGATACAGATAGAGGCAGTAAGACAGATACAGATAGAGGCAGTAAGACAGAGACAGATAGAGGCAGTAAGACAGAGACAGATAGAGGCAGTAAGACAGAGACAGATAGAGGCAGTAAGACAGAGACAGATAGAGGCAGTAAGACAGAGACAGATAGAGGCAGTAAGACAGAGACAGATAGAGGCAGTAAGACAGAGACAGATAGAGGCAGTAAGACAGAGACAGATAGAGGCAGTAAGACAGAGACAGATAGAGGCAGTAAGACAGAGACAGATAGAGGCAGTAAGACAGAGACAGATAGAGGCAGTAAGACAGAGACAGATAGAGGCAGTAAGACAGAGACAGACAGAGGCAGTAAGACAGATACAGATAGAGGCAGTAAGACAGAGACAGATAGAGGCAGTAAGACAGAGACAGATAGAGGCAGTAAGACAGAGACAGATAGAGGCAGTAAGACAGAGACAGACAGAGGCAGTAAGACAGATACAGATAGAGGCAGTAAGACAGAGACAGATAGAGGCAGTAAGACAGAGACAGATAGAGGCAGTAAGACAGAGACAGATAGAGGCAGTAAGACAGAGACAGATAGAGGCAGTAAGACAGAGACAGATAGAGGCAGTAAGACAGAGACAGATAGAGGCAGTAAGACAGATACAGATAGAGGCAGTAAGACAGATACAGATAGAGGCAGTAAGACAGAGACAGATAGAGGCAGTAAGACAGAGACAGATAGAGGCAGTAAGACAGAGACAGATAGAGGCAGTAAGACAGAGTCAGATAGAGGCAGTAAGACAGAGACAGATAGAGGCAGTAAGACAGAGACAGATAGAGGCAGTAAGACAGATACAGATAGAGGCAGTAAGACAGAGTCAGATAGAGGCAGTAAGACAGAGACAGATAGAGGCAGTAAGACAGAGACAGATAGAGGCAGTAAGACAGAGACAGATAGAGGCAGTAAGACAGAGACAGATAGAGGCAGTAAGACAGAGACAGATAGAGGCAGTAAGACAGATAGAGGCAGTAAGACAGAGACAGATAGAGGCAGTAAGACAGAGACAGATAGAGGCAGTAAGACAGAGACAGATAGAGGCAGTAAGACAGATACAGACAGAGGCAGTAAGACAGATACAGATAGAGGCAGTAAGACAGAGACAGATAGAGGCAGTAAGACAGAGACAGATAGAGGCAGTAAGACAGAGACAGATAGAGGCAGTAAGACAGAGACAGATAGAGGCAGTAAGACAGATACAGATAGAGGCAGTAAGACAGAGACAGATAGAGGCAGTAAGACAGATACAGATAGAGGCAGTAAGACAGAGACAGATAGAGGCAGTAAGACAGAGACAGATAGAGGCAGTAAGACAGAGACAGATAGAGGCAGTAAGACAGAGACAGATAGAGACAGTAAGACAGAGACAGATAGAGGCAGTAAGACAGAGACAGATAGAGGCAGTAAGACAGAGACAGATAGAGGCAGTAAGACAGAGACAGATAGAGGCAGTAAGACAGATACAGATAGAGGCAGTAAGACAGATACAGATAGAGGCAGTAAGACAGAGACAGATAGAGGCAGTAAGACAGAGACAGATAGAGGCAGTAAGACAGTGAACAGTTATTTTATTCTCGTCAATGCACATGAAATGTAAACATGTTTGCTCTATTCATGAAAGCTCTCATTTCAATCATGGGAAATATGATCAAGGTGAAGTCGCAGTGCCAAAGCAGAACATGACTGAGTCCTGAGCTGATATCACTATGAGCTCATAATATAATACATAATGATGGAACATCATGGACACAGACACGTTCCAGGTCTCACATCATTATCGTTATGAAGACATGATTTGTTCTGGTTTATCCAAGGACGTCATTTAGAATCTCTGACCAGACGATCACTTTATATTTTCCAAATTGAAACAACTCACAAGCTACTCTTCACATAATTCATTATGCAGCAACACACACACACACACACACACACACACACACACACACACACACACACAAATAGTTGAAGAAGATGTGCTTATTTGAATGTTGGTCCACCTCAAACCAAATAGCAGAGAAACGCACTCTGAGTCAAACCACAGGGAAAACAGCTGCTAGTAGCTAGCGCTAAAACTGAACATCACTATGAACATCTAACTGCATGTTCAGCACATCACAACATGTTGAAAACAGATACAATACCTTCGGAAAGTATTCAGACCCCTTCACTTTTTCCACATTTTGTTGTTAGAGCCTCAAATGGATTAAATTAAAATAATGTGCCATCAATCCACACACAATACCTCAGAATGACAAAATGAAAATACTTTTTAAAATTAAAATTCTTTGTTTTTATACGGTCTCTGATTGGCATCAATGACACACTGAGCAGATGGAGAGGAACAAAACTGCTCAGGAATGTGACCCTGAGGCCTGGGAGACTCACACACATCTACCCTGAGGCCTGGGGAGACTTACACACATCTACCCTGAGGCCTGGGACTCTGGGAGACTTACACACATCTCCCCTGAGGCCTGGGAGACTTACACACATCTACCCTGAGGCCTGGGAGACTTAAGGGCTCTGCACACAGCGTGCGATTTCTGTTGCGCATCAACGTTCCATTTTGAAGTTTGAATGGAAGTCTATGAGAACATCGCATTTACCCACACACGGCCCCGATTTTAATCGCACGGCGAACATTCGATTCCATTCATTTTGAATGGGACAAAGCACACGGCGTGCGAGTTTTGTCGCACTGCTTTGTCCCATTCAAAATGAATGGAATCGAATGTTCGCCGTGCGATTAAAATCGGGGCCGTGTGTGGGTAAATGCGATGTTCTCATAGACTTCCATTCAAACTTCAAAATGGAACGTTGATGCGCAACAGAAATCGCACGCTGTGTGCAGAGCCCTTTACACACATCTACCCTGAGGCCTGGGAGACTTACACACATCTACCCAGAGGCCTGGGAGACTTACACACATCTACCCAGAGGCCTGGGAGACTTACACACATCTACCCTGAGGCCTGGGAGACTTACACACATCTACCCTGAGGCCTGGGAGACTTACACACATCTACCCTGAGGCCTGGGAGACTTACACACATCTACCCTGAGGCCTGGGGAGACTTACACACATCTACCCTGAGGCCTGGGAGACTTACACACATCTACCCTGAGGCCTGGGAGACTTACACACATCTACCCTGAGACCTGGGAGACTTACACACATCTACCCTGAGACCTGGGAGACTTACACACATCTACCCTGAGGCCTGGGAGACTTACACACATCTACCCTGAGGCCTGGGGAGACTCACACACATCTACCCTGAGGCCTGGGAGACTTACACACATCTACCCTGTCGCCTGGGGAGACTTACACACATCTACCCTGAGGCCTGGGAGACTTACACACATCTACCCTGAGGCCTGGGAGACTTACACACATCTACCCTGAGGCCTGGGAGACTTACACACATCTACCCAGAGGCCTGGGAGACTTACACACATCTACTCTGAGGCCTGGGGAGACTTACACACATCTACCCTGAGGCCTGGGAGACTTACACACATCTACCCTGAGGCCTGGGAGACTTACACACATCTACCCTGAGGCCTGGGAGACTTACACACATCTCCCCTGAGGCCTGGGAGACTTACACACATCTACCCTGAGGCCTGGGAGACTTACACACATCTACCCTGAGGCCTGGGAGACTTACACACATCTACTCTGAGGCCTGGGGAGACTTACACACATCTACCCTGAGGCCTGGGAGACTTACACACATCTACCCTGAGGCCTGGGAGACTTACACACATCTACCCTGAGGCCTGGGAGACTTACACACATCTACTCTGAGGCCTGGGAGACTTACACACATCTACCCTGAGGCCTGGGGAGACTTACACACATCTACTCTGAGGCCTGGGAGACTTACACACATCTACCCTGAGGCCTGGGAGACTTACACACATCTACCCTGAGGCCTGGGAGACTTACACACATCTACCCTGAGGCCTGGGAGACTTACACCCATCTACCCTGAGGCCTGGGAGACTTACACACATCTACCCTGAGGCCTGGGAGACTTACACACATCTACACAGTTGAACGGTGGAGAGGAAAAGGCACAGTCAGACAACATCATCTCAGTCACTCGACAAAATATGTGGTACTATGTAGGTTAGTAGATGTGAGGTTAGTAGATGTGAGGTACTATGTAGGTTAGTAGATGTGAGGTACTATGTAGGTTTACTATGTCGGTTTCATTGCGGTTTTGCAACAACTGTGTCCTCAAAAAAGTGCTTCCAGTGACGGGACACCGATGGAGAAATCATTGGTTCTGTATTTATGACACGTCATGAAGTAAGCACTAGAAAACAAATCACTTTCATAGGGGGAATATTAATACGGTTATTAAAGATACATTTATGGTCCGTTCTTACAAGGTTCGACATTGTGAAGGAGGTTACTCAAGCAGGTGGTAAAAGCACTGTGCAATAATAATCTCCTCTCATAAGCTATGTTGAACATGACCCTGTAAAACAAGTGTGTGTGTTTGTGAGAGAGAGAAAGAGAGAGAGAGAGAGAGGGAGGGGGAGAGAGAGAGAGAGAGAGAGAGAGAGAGAGGGAGGGAGGGGGAGCAAGGGCAAAGTAATAGCGAGTGAGAGAGCAGCAGTATATCAGTGCAGGCTGTACACCTTGAAGTCAATATGGGAAATAAAAGGACAAATATAAACCTGACCATTTCCAGTTGTTGTTGTGTTGTTGTGACGATACCGCATACAGCCATACAATCTCCTGTTTGAGTTGTTGTTGACTTTCGGACTGGGCCTGATCGCGGTCGTCTCCATGGCAACCTGCTGTGTTATCGCGATGACCCTCTGCGGAATGAGCCACCGAGACTGTGGACCGGCCAGGAGGAAACCTTTAGCGTGCGTACACACACACACGCGCACACACACACACACACACACACACACACACACACACACACACGGACTTCCTTCAAGGACTCACACATACATAAACACGCACCCCCAGAGGTCAGGGGTCAGAGGCTTGCATCTGGGCAGAAGTGGCTTTGTCTTTGTGCATCTGTCTGAATCACTTTTAAAGTGGATGTCAGCTCATCTGGCTTCAAGACACTAAAGGTAGAATCAGTGAATAATTGGGTGACTTCCTGCTTGCAGACACAAACCAAGAATAGAAACATGTTGCCTGCTACTGTTACAACAGTCCTTCTCAGTGAGACTTAGACTGACACACCCACACTTGGAAGCCAGCTAAATGTTTATGTTGATGTAGTTTGAGTTTCTCCTGTGATAACAAATTCATCGTCTTCGTTCTCTTGAGATCTCACGTTTTTTATGTCAATATCTCACACGGGTGAGAGGCAGATCAGAGTTCACTAGTCGATCTCTCAAGTTGCTACCCCACTTAAACACAGTCAAGGAGGGATCTCTAAAAGTATTGTGCAGACTGGAATAATGGTTATTAATGATCCCTCTTATCTGTTCAGAACATTTACAATACTGAGAAGAGAAGAGAATGGATTTGGGTTTGGACTTGGACTTGGACTTGGACTTGGGTTTCCTCTGAAATAGGGGGAATATGTTTAAAACATGTTGTACTTTCTAAATGCTGACCCAATCTGAATTAAAGATGAGCATCTCAACTTTGACCCCATAGTAATTGTTTCATTTCTAGTCCAAACTGTTAGAGTATAGAGTTAAAAGATCAGTTTCTGCTCCATTGATAGCCTTGATAAAACATGCTGCACTAAGATACAGCTAGAAGAGCGATGATTGGATCTCTGAGCAGGACAATAGCTCACTCCTGCTCACTCCGCTCTGACCAAGAAGGTGTTAATCCCCCAGAACTAATAGAGGAGACGCATCACCAATTCGAGGCGGCGAATTGCTGAAGCGATGACAATAAATAAAACATTTTCATTTTAACAAGAAGGTTATTGGATTCCGCTGAACACATTTAAGCGACAGATATGCATAAGGACCAATCACAAGTCAGAATGACGCTAATGATGTTAATGAGGACGGCAGTTTTAGGTGAACTGAATGATAACCCTAACCCTGGTTCACTGAGACTGGGGAGGCCCAATGTAGGAACCCGCTCACCTGACCAGAGTCCAAAGTCCACAGAGCTGGTCACAGTCTGGTCACAGTCTGGTCACAGTCTGGTCACAGTCTGGCCACAGTCTGGTCACAGCCACACAGAGCTGAGGGTCAAAGAGACGGAGGTCACCGCCATATTTATTCCTCTCAGGATGTGTCGGTGCCCTGCCCACTCAGCAGGACGGCATAGTCGTAACAAAAGTCAATGTTCACTTTAAACAACTCAGGAATCAAAGTCAATGAATAGATGTTTCACCCAGACTAACTAACTAACTAGGAGGGAGCGTGGAGAGAGTCTCAACTCTCCGATTCCTGGGGGTGCACATACAGGAGGACCTGTCCTGGAAGACCAACACAGCAGCCATCATCAAGAAGGCACAACAGCGGCTCTACTTCCTGAGAGTCCTCAGGAAATACAACCTCAGACAGGAGCTGCTTGTGACCTTCTACCGCTGCACAGTGGAGAGCATCCTCACCTACTGCATCTGCGTGTGGTTCTCCAGCTGCACAGCCGCAGAGAGGAAAGCGCTACAGAGAGTCGTGAGATCGGCCCAGAAGATCATCGGCGCCCCCCTCCCCTCTCTGGAAGAGCTGTACAACACACGCTGCCTCAGGAAGGCCTCCAAGATCTCCAGAGACCCATCCCACCCTGGGAACGAACACTTTGTTCGGCTGCCCTCGGACAGGCGGTTCAGGACCATGTCCGCAAGGACAAATAGACTGAAGCTCAGCTTCTACCCCAGGGCCATTCAGGCCCTGAACACAGCAAAGACCTAGGTTCTAGGCCCTGGACAATCTAGACAATTAAGCTACTAGATTGTAAACATAAGTGCAATATTGAAATACAACTGTGAACATTTCAAACCTGCTAACTGCGACACTTGAATGAATGTGCAACAATACTATGTGCAATATGACAACCCTTGTGTACATAAGGTTCAGATATAGGAAAAGTTAGGATATGTATAGCATAGCATAGAGTACAGCACAGTGTTTTATCTGTATAGTATAGTGGATAGTGTACATAGCCTTTATTTATGTAAACCAGCTCTTTTCCCTTCTTGTTTTTAGTCTTTTTCCTAGCACCAGGGGAGCCTCCCCTCCTAAATGTCGTTGTATGGTACCTGTACTGTATTAATGACAATAAAGACCATTCATTCATTACTAACTAACTAACAGTTAGGAATAGAGAGGACATTTAAAAAAATGTTATTATGGAAATTACAGCAGGACTTGTGTAACATGAACTTTTCATCATATCAGTTAGTAGGAAAAACGGTTTGAAGTTCATGAGCTGGAATGTCAGAGGCCTTCATAATGCAGTCAAGAAAAAGAAAGTATTAACTTTTATTAAAATAAAAGAAATGTGACATAGTATTTATGCAGGAGACCCACCTACTAGTACAATAATCTCTGAGACTTTGTTGTGGCTGGGTGGGCTATGTGGGGGCGGCTTGTGGCAGTAGTAACAGCAGAGGGGTGGCAATATTAATTAATAAGCAACTACAATTCAAATGTCTAAGAGAGAGTACGGATGAGGCAGGGAGAATTCTACTGATGCTATGTGAGATTCAGGGTAACTATATTATACTAGCAAATGTGTACGGCCCAAATATAGATGACCCTGCATTTTTTGGACTACTTGAAAAGAAATTGAATGACATGGGAGACTATCCCATTATTATAGGTGGCGATTTTAATGAAGTAATGGACCCGGTGTTGGATCGTAGCTCTTCATTAACCCGCACTTCTAGAGCGCATATGGTGCTCAAAGATTTGTCCAGGGCGTCTGGTCTGGTGGACGTCTGGCGGCTACAAAACCCGTCTTCAAGGGATTATACATTCTTCTCTTCCCCCCACAGTTCTTTCTCTAGGATATACTTCTTTCTGGTTTCTCAGTCATTGTTGTCCGCTGTAGCATCGAGTGACATCGGCAATATAATCTTGTCGGATCATAGTCCAATATTTCTCCATATACTGTCCGTTAATAGGCAGAATAGGTCGACTAGATGGAGACTAAATTCTAGTCTTTTACTGGATGAGACTTTTAAGGAATCACTTAGATCACAAATCGAGCTCTATACAGAAACACATTTACCAACAGCCCCATCTGCAGGGATAGCCTGGGAAGCCTTGAAAGCTGTTTCGAGAGGTCATATAATTCAACATTCTTCGTTTAAAAAGAAGGAACACTATGCTAAACTACAGGAACTAGAGAAACAGATCAAAGTCGCAGAGTCAGAGTTAAAAAAAAATACATCATCTGTCAATCTTACCAGGTTGACTAAACTAAAATTTGAATTTAATTCAATTATGACCAAAAAGGCTGAATTCTGTCTCTTTCGGGCTAGACAAAAATATTTTGAGGAGGGAGATAAGGCCGGTAGACTACTCGCCAGATATATTAAACAAAGAGAAGCACGGAGCACTATTCCAGCCATTAGGGGGGGCGATGGGCATCTTCTTTATGACCCCAAATAAATAAATGGTGCATTCCGAGACTTCTATGTAAACCTATACACTTCTGAGTCAAAGGTGAACAAAACAGACATCACTTCTTTTTTATCAACTCTCAATCTTCCGTCGTTATCTGAGGACCAGCTCGAGAGTCTTGACTCACATATTACTATTGAGGAGATAGTTGACGTTATTAAGCACCTACCTTCAAGTAAAGCGCCAGGTGTAGATGGCTTCACGGCCGAGTTCTACAAGGCCTACTCCAAAGAACTTGCTCCATTACTACTAAACACCTATAATGAAGCCCTGGAAAAGGGAAAACTTCCTCCTACTCTATCGGAGGCCATTATTACCCTTATTTTGAAGGAAGGGAAGGACCCTTTAGATTGTAAGAATTTTAGACCTATCAGTTTAACCTCCTGCGATAGTAAGATATTATCAACAATTCTGGCTAACCGCCTTGACAAGGTGATAAACTCTCTGATTCACCCCGACCAGGTCGGTTTTATACGCTCCCGTTCCTCTGCAGACAATGTTAGGAGATTTGTTGATATTATGTGGGCCACTCGGGACAATGCCTCTCCCATGGTCGCCATCTCGTTGGACGCTGAGAAGGCGTTCGACAGGGTGGAGTGGCAATACTTGCTCTCCGCCCTGGAATGCTTTGGTTTCAGCAAGAAGTTTATAGAGTGGATTAGTCTTATATATATACTAACCCTACGGCATCAGTGCTTACCAATGGCATTATGTCATCTCCCTTTGAGCTGGGTAGGGGTACGAGACAGGGGGACCCCCTCTCCCCCCTGCTCTTCGCTGTTGCTCTCGAACCGTTAGCAATGGCTATCCGGAGAGAACCCACGTTTCCAGGTATTCAAATCGGTGATAGATGTCATAAACTGATGCTATATGCGGATGACATTCTTTTATTTGTCTCAGATCCAGAACGCTCTCTTTCCTCCCTATTTAGAATCATTGACAAGTTTTCATCTATTTCAGGTTATAAAGTGAACTGGACAAAGTCGGAGGCTCTTCCTCTTTCGCCATATTGTCCCAAATCCCTCTTTCAAGCAGGCACCTTTTCTTGGCCTAAGAAAGGCATTAGATATCTTGGCCTAACATTCCCCCCCTTACTGGCTGATTTAGTTAAAATAAACTTTGTTCCCCTATTGGATAAACTGCGGGCAGATGTAGAGCGGTGGTCTCCACTATTTCTCTCCATGTGGGGCAAAGTAAATATAATTAAGATGACCTGTGTTCCTAAATTTAATTACCTGTTACAAGCTCTCCCAGTCCGAATCCCACTACACTATTTTAAACAATTTGATCAAATTTGTAATAAATTCTTATGGAACAACAAACGTCCTAGAATGAGCCTGCGGAAACTGCAGAGGCCTGTAGACCGAGGAGGTCTTGGTGTTCCTAACCTGTTATATTACCATTATGCTTTCACTCTCAGGCACATGGCACACTGGACTCTGCCTCCAGAGAGAGCCCCCCCGTGGTTCCATATTGAAAGTACCATCTGCACCCCTCTGGCACTCAGGTGCTGTATTACGGCCAGACTAGCCCAAGAGAATCGATCGCACCCTATTTTGTCCCATATACAATGGGTTTGGAAGAGAGTTGCTTACATCTTTAAATTTGACCCCTATCTTCACCAGTCTGCTGGGATCTGGCTGAACCCTAAGCTGTGTATAGATAAATCGCCCTTCTTTTGGAAACCCTGGTTTCAAAAAGGTATCGAAGTTCTAGGAGACCTATATCTGGATGGAACGCTAAAATCTTTTGAGGCTCTTAGAAGGGAATTTGATTTACCATACAATCCATTTTGGAAGTATCTACAGTTAAGACACTTAATGGTGCAAACATTTGGCTCCCCCACAACTGCCCCACCTAGTGGTGATACACTTGAATGGTTTTTGAACATTTTTGGACTAGGTCATGAAGCCTCTGCCTACTACTCGAGGATCCTAGTGGCCTCAGACCCAAACATATGGTCCCTTAAACTAGCATGGGAAACAGATTTAAATGTATCATTGACAGAGGCAGAATGGGGAAGAATTCTCAAGAATGGGAAAAAAATGTCAAGGGAACTCCGAACGAGACTAATCCAATTCAAGAGTATTAATAGAATCTACTGGACACCATCCAGGCTACATAGAGTGGGTCTGGTTGACAGCTCGGAGTGCTGGAGGTGTAGTGACAGGAATGGTACTCTAGTGCATATGCTTTGGGGATGTCCAAAAACCCAGGAGTTTTGGCTAGCCATCCATGGTTTTCTGGAAAAAAATTTGGCCTTGACATTCCGTTCACCCCCAGTCTTTTTATTTTGGGTGACCCAACAGCATTAAGTGAGGTGACTCCACCACTCGCCAATTGGATCCAGACTGCGTTAATGCTAGGACGGAAACCAATGGTTAAAGAGTGGAAGGCCTCATCAGCACCAGCACCGTCTCTGTGGCACATTTCTCTTGGGCAGCTGGCAGCCTTAGAACAATTATCATATAGGCTGCTAGATAAGGTGGAGGATTACCGCTTGAAATGGGGGCAGTATCACTCATATTGAGAAATAATGGCAACTCCAGCTCATGTAAATAGCAATATTTGTTTTTAAATGTACTTTCATTTATTTATAAATAGCAATATCCCAAATGTAAAACGTGAAAGTAAACTGCTATAAGTATGATTGTTAGACAATGCTGTAGATTTATATTGCTGCACATCACCTTCATGTTTTGTTGTGTCTATTTTTTGTCTTTTTAATTTATTGTCCAACGTCAACTGTTACATGTGATGTATGTCTGTTCATTGTCTGTTTATTGAAAATAATAAAAACTATAAATCATAAAATAAAAATAAATACTAACTAACTAACTAACTCCCCTAACTAACTAACTCCCCTAACTCAGTGTTTTTCAACCAGTGTGCCGTGAGAGATCATCAGATGTGCCGTGGGAAATTATCAAATTCCACTTAATTGGTCCAGAAAAATGAAGGCGCAAAAAAAATCATAAAATAAAATTAAATCATACAGCTCTCGTATGGTTGCGCATAGGTGGTAGGCCTAGGTGGCGGTAGCGCGATTAATAGCTTAATCTGACGTTGTTGATTTTTATATATTTAGAGAGAATTAGAGATGCGGGCAGACAAGTGACAACGCTAACAACAAAGATGGATACATATTTGAAGAAAGATCCTGTTGCACCGACTCCATTGTGCTTTGTGGTGGACAGCTATCAAACAGTGCCATGGTCCCTAGCAAGCTTAAACACAATCTGCAAACAAAACACCCGTCACTCCAAAACAAGGACACAGACTACAGAAACAGGCAACTTGCGAATGCACGTTCTCACAGCTCTAAACGACGCAGAGCAAAGCGAATTTGATCAAAAACAGAGTTTTAAACTCTGATTCCAAGTGAAGCAAATGTTCTAGTGAGAACACACCCTAAGAGACATTAATATTACTGGACTGCAAAGCCAATGTGAACACGATGCTTAGCTCTGATGTCATTAAAGAAATTGCCAAAGTTCCCCTCTCGATTAAGACAATTGCCAGACGCATTGTTGACATGTCTGCAGACATCGAAAGTGTTGTTTTGGAGAAGATACGTGGCAGTGGGCAGTTTGCTTTGCAACTTGAGTCTTGGCTCAACTCTTGGCCAATGCACGCTTTGTGGATGGAGACACAATCACAGAAAATGTCTTTTTTGCAAGACATTGCATTTACATTTAGACAAGGGGACACACAGTCAATCCTAACATCACCACTAGACAACCATAGGATACCCCTTACATTTAGACAAGGGTACACACAGTCAATCCTAACATCACCACTAGACAACCATAGGATACCCCTTACATTTAGACAAAGCTATACACTGTCAATCAACCACCTGCTTCAGTGCAACAAGAATTAAGTAGTTCCGCCCCGCGGTGGTGTAGCGGGCTAAGCACTGGCCACCAGTGCATGCTGCCCACCGGGGCCGGGGTTCGTATCCCGGCTCGCCAGACCCGGATATGGCCGAGGCACATACGGGGAGCGGCATATTGGGCGGCCGCTCCCGAGGGGGGGTATAGGAGTAGTTCCGGACAAGGATCCGTCGCGCAACAGCGCCCCCGGGGTGCCGGAATAACGGTGCTGGGCTCGAGGAGCCAGTCAGCTAGTCTGCCTGGCGGCCTCCTCTGGGACTGCCGGCCACGGGGTCGTGCGGCGGATCCCTCGCAATAGGCAGGGGATAATTGGATGCTAGGTTGGGTTCAATTGGCTACCAAATTGGGTGAAAAAAAAGGGATAAAATCTGAAAAAACAAATTTATAAAAGAATTAAGTAGTTCCTACATTAAGTAAGTGACTACAGGTGGTCAGAATCAGATACCTGGTTGAAAGTAAAATACTTTGAACATCCCTGCATGAAAACACAAAAGGGCATCTAAATTCAGCACATTTATTTATACATTACTTGACACCATGATGTCAATGGGAAAAGAGCGGCGCAATGCTACCAGCGATCATTTCAAAACAGCGATAACCGAGGCTGCGTTCGTAAAAAACGCTCTGGAAATTTGATCACCACTCATGGAATGCTTCTTATCCAATCAAATTACTTGGTCCCTTTATGACGTTGCACCTAGTGTGCGTTCCGGCACTCTCAGAGCAAAATTACGAACGCAGCCCAAGAAACGAGAGGAGACAAGTCAACTCTGACATGGATATAGCGAATGTGCGCATGCGTCTAACGTCTAACAATTAAGTGTTAAATTATATTTTATTATGGGTTAAAAAATAGAGATTTACGGGAAAATATTTAAACGGGAGCGCAGCGGGAAAGAAACGTAAAATATGGGAGAATCCCGGGATAAACGGGAGGGTTGACAGGTATGACCCTAATAGTATATATATATATATATATATATATATATATATATATATATATAATGACTAATGTATGTCTGCTCAGACATGAATATTGAATCATCAGCAATGTCATTATTATTGTCAGCATTTTAAATGTACCAACACCAGAGAGAGGGAGAGAGAGAAACACACACACAGACACACACAGACACACACAGACACACACAGACACACACAGACACACACACAGACACACACACGCACACACACACACACACACACACACACACACACACACACACACACACACACAGACACACACACAGACACACAGACACACACAGCAATGTTGAGAGAAGGTCTGGTGTATGAGATAACAGCAATGTCGTATATAAATGCGACCTGGGCCATTATGGTCTTGTAGTTTATCACAGTTCAGTTTAGAGTCGTGGTGAAATCAGCTGTTAAGGCCAGACATAATCAATGACTATTCAATGACTTGCGTCCAGCGACTTGTTAGCAGGACCATAGTTTCTCTAGTCTCCTTCGTGGCGACCTTGGTACAGACACCCATTCTAACCAGGGCGCTGTGCTCAGTGTCGCCGTATCTAACTACATCTCTAAGGGAACAGGGGAGAGGCGGTAAGATACAGAACATTCTCAAGATGGCGGCGCGCTACACAGACGCGCGGCTCGGAGTGGCTTCAACGCTGGTGTTTTTTAGTGTTTTTAAGTACATTTGTATGTACATTTTTATTTTAGTACTTATAGGGAACGGTTGTGTAAATAGTACCTACAGCAGACTAGACTTACTAGAAGTTGGTGCGCAAAATGAGAGGACTGTAACAACGGAATTCTTGGAACAGCAGGGAATCCCATTCGACATTGCTCGGTCGCCGGGTGAACAATACTACGCTCTCCCAACACTCAAGCGCAAACGTCGGCGTAAGGACCGCAAGCAACGACGGGGCTGCAGGGGAGGCCTGCTAGCCAGGCTGAGACGTAGCCCGGACAAGCCAGCTTTGCCGAGTATATTCCTATCCAACGTCAGGTCCCTGACTAATAAGATGGATGAATTGAGACTACAGGTTGCCAAAAATAACATCGTGGGAGATAGCTGTGTGATTATTCTCACTGAAACCTGGCTAAATGACACTATCCTGGACTCCGCGATTAGCCTGGAAGGCCGCACTCTACACCGTGCGGACCGCACGCTGCTTAGCGGTAAGACTCGCGGAGGTGGGATCATTATATCTACGAAGGATAGCTGGTGCTTAAACACGAAAACTGTAAGTAGCCACTGTTCCCCAAACCTGGAATACTTGACTGTTAAATGCCGACCCACTTACCTACCGAGGGAATTCAATGCAGTGTATATTACAAGCGTTTACATTGCACCGAATGCAGATGGTAGCTTAGCATTGGCGCGGCTATATGACGTCATCAGTGGTCAACAAAGTGCAGACCCACAGGCAGTTCACATTATAGCAGGAGACTTCAATCATGTCGACCTGAAGGCAGTACTACCCAAGTTCTATCAGCATGTTAAATGTGCAACAAGAGGAGAAAAAACACTGGATAAGGTATACACCAACATCAAACGTGCTTACAAGGCTAGACCGCTAGCTCATCTAGGCATGTCTGACCATGTGTCAATCCTCCTGATCCCAGCATACACTACCATTCGACTATGCCGTAACATCATGGTACTATAGAACCACAAAGGCCCATAAAACAAGACTCCAGACAGCCCAAAATAAACTGGTTAGGCTTCTGCTAGGCCTCAACCCTAGGACACATCTAACCGCTGCTCATTTTTTGAGCCTTGATTGGCTACGAGTAGTTGACAGAGTGCAGCAGCTTGCACTGGGCCTGGTCTTCAAGATACGCTACACCACAAAGACACCCAAGTACCTGTCAACATACTTCCAAAAAGTGAACAACGTCCACACATACAATACCAGAGGAAGCTCCACGAACCACGTTCAACCGCGTTGCACCACAAACAAGGGGTTAAACTCGTTTGCAAACTATGCAGTAAAAATGTGGAACGCCCTTCCTATAATCTTAAAGGAGTGCAAAACACTGCCCACCTTCAAAACCACTCTCAAAAAACACTTACAGGAGGCTGCAACCCGTAACTGGACCCTCTAAATCAAAAATCAGATTAAAAGACCCGAACTACCCACTGTACATACTTTGTGTTTTGTCCCCCGCCCCCACCTGTGGTGTATGTCCCCACCTGTCCCACCCGCTGTACATACCTTATGCTTTGTTGTATTGTTCTTCCCATGATGGATGTATGTTTATCTTGTAGATAGTACTAGTTATTTGTCTGTATTATCTTGTAGATAGTACAAGTTTGTTTTGTCTGTCTTACTTGTAACGATGAATTGAGAATCAAGGACCCCAATTGAAATAAGCCAGTGGCTTTCTTGGGTTTTTATCCTGTTAGTTGACCTTGTATGTAATATGTACTTTCATGTACCTACTTCTGCAAATCTTCTAATAAAGTTTTCAATCAATCAAAAAAAAAACCATGAGGAAAAGTGCTCCCATCACCACTAAGACTGTCAGAACCTGGCCAGAAGGGTCCGCTCCACTGCAGATCTGCCTAAATGACACCTCACGGCAGGAATATGAGCATGAGGACCTGGAACAGTTCACGTCGTCGGTTCTGAACCACATAGTGAACTGCACCAACTCAGTCACCGTAGACAAACGGGTCCGGGTCTACCCCAACACGAAGCCATGGATGACTGGGAAGGTCCGAAAACTGATCAACAAGAGGGACAACGCCTTCTTCGCAGGGAAGGGCACACCGCTGTACAGCACCACCAGGGCTAACCTAAAGCGCTGCATCAAAAAGGCCAAGGCAGACCACAGAGAGAAGATTGAGGAATGCTTCCTGAGCAACGACTCCAGGCGGATGTGGCAGGGGGTTCAGCACATGACAAACTTCAGAGCCAACAGGCTCACAGCCGCAGAGGACGACCCCCTGCTGGCGGAAAAGCTGAACTCCTTCTACGCCCGGTTCGACGAGGGGCGAACGGAGGTAACCACAACACAAACACCACTCTCTCCAGCTCTCAGCAGCCTCACCCTCACAGAGCATGAAGTGAGACGCGTGCTGAAGGCGGTGGACCCCAGGAAAGCCTCGGGGCCGGATGGCGTCCTGGGACGGGTGCTGAGGGACTGCGCCGACCAGCTGGCTGGGGTTTTCACCAACATCTTCAACCAGTCCCTGTCCCAGGCCACCATCCCACCCTGCCTGAAAACCTCAACTATCATCCCAGTCCCGAAGAAAAGCACGGTGAGCTGCCTAAACGACTACCGCCCGGTGGCACTCACACCAATCATCATGAAGTGCTGCAGGGACAAGCGTACATTAGCGACGTTATTTAAATTATTATGATTACCCTTAAACCCAGAAGAGTTGACTCTGGAAGGTGTTCATGTGATTTAAGAGAAACTGCACAGTATAAATGTGCTCTTCACACTGTCAACAACATTTCATAAGAACCAGTGTCAGTCCTCTGTATTAAAACCTCTTATATAGAAGATACAAGGATAAAGCTGATTTAAGAGCAGTGTTTCTAGCCTATCGATTATGTATGTATATAATTTCCTCTCCACTTTACCAATTTCACAAATGTGTGATGTATGTGGTAGTTTAAGTGGTTTGTGAAACTCAAAGATCGAATGTTATCTGGAAACTAAAATAATATGAGGGAATCATGAGGGTTAGACTATTTTCTCTCCTCTCTTTCTCAGGTCGTGGAGTTCAGAGTGAAAGCCAAGCAGGAGCCTAACGTCCTCCCTAACGCCCTAACCCCCTAACCCCCTAACCCTAACCCCCTAACCACCTAACCCTAACCCTAACCCCCTAACCCTAACACCACCTCATCACCAGCCCAGGCAGAATGTAGTGTGAGTTCATGTATGCTGAAAAATAACATCATGCTCTCCTTCACAACATTAGCGCAGCATGCGAGACATTTTCTGCCATTTGTGACAAAGCGCGAGCTTCCCTCACTGCTTCCCTTTGTTTCCCAGAGGTTTGGCGTTCCGCTGAATGGAGGCAAAACATATAATTATTCATTGCAGTGAGATTATTGCTTCATTATTACCCGCCGCTGGGTGAGCAGGGCCATATGGTGCAAACGCATAATTAATACAGATCTGCATATGTATGAGCATATTTACATAAGTATATGAGTGTATATATATAACCCTAACCCTATATATATATGTATGTATCATTAAGCAGCATGTGGCGAAACAGTCAAAGGGATGCAGTGATTAATCCAGAGTCTCTCTGCAGCGTCTCGTTCAGAACAGATTGAAGGATTGAAGGATTGAAGGATGGTGTCGTGACCACAACCCTTTATCAGGCATCTTGTTACTAATGAACAGAACAAGGGCATCGAACAAATGCTTGAAAAGTAATTTAGAAAGTTAATTTCAGTTCCAATTTAGCTGCAGACACAAAGCTGTTAGTTTGGTGTTAGAGGGGCAGCAGGGTTTCCTCTCCAAAGGAAGGTCAGAGTCAGATGGTCGTTGGATCCCATAAGGGTTAGGGTTAGATAAGGGTTAGGGTTAGGGTTAGATAAGGGTTAGGGTTAGATAGGGTTAGGGTTAGATAAGAAGTCCTATCTGGGCCTGGAGGCTGCAGTGAACTGGCAGGAAGATGTGGAGGAAGCTTCACATGTCATTTGTTCTTCAACTTCAATGTCCTAATATTATGTCAGTAGTTCCTAACCCTAACCCTTGCTCACGTTGTTGCCATCATATCATCATTATTCTCTGAGGGTGAAATCCTAACTTGCTCACGTTGTTGCCATCATATCATCATTATTCTCTGAGGGTGAAATCCTAACTTGCTCACGTTGTTGCCATCATATCATCATTATTCTCTGAGGGTGAAATCCTAACTTGCCTTGGCGTAAGTCAAGCTCATTATGCAGTTTACTGTTGAGTTGAGTTGCAACCGCTTATCTCAGTAAATGGGAGGAGCCCATATGAGTTTTTATTGAAGCTCATTTGCAAGTCAAAACTCAGATTCCCCTTTAAAGCGCACGCACCTTTAATTCAACCTACTTAGCACAATTAATATGCCATTTAGCTGAGGCTTTTATCCAGAGTGACATTGCAGTGTTTTATCCAGAGTTACATTGCAGTGAGTGCAAACATGTTTCATCCAGTCTCAGTGGGAATCAGACCCACAGCCTGAGCATCTAAGAGCCTCTAAGGCCTAAACCACATCAATCTGGCTCCAAGGCTGCTTAAGTCTAGATGCTTTGAATTGTTCTTCCTCTACCACTTCAATGTCCTCCTCAATAAACCATGCAGAGAAGTTGGGCTTAGCAAACTAATTCTGCAGTAAACTGATCGTGTGCATCAACTTTCATGCTGCTAAACTGCCTACCTCATGGATCATTTTAATTATTTCTTCATGGGAAATGAGGCTGGTGATGGGAACTTAATTAATGGAACAATAACAGGGAGGAAATAACCACATCAGTTCTCTGTCACCAGGGTTGGGGTTAGAACCCTTCATGAGATGAGGCTGACTTACAAGGAAACCTTTCAGCTGACTCACTGTCACCCCTTTCACAAAACACTGTCACCCCTTTCACAAAACAAGGGACTGACAAGGAGAAAGAAACAATGGTAGTCAGCTGATCTCATCTTGCTTTGTCCTTCTTTCAAGAAAGGAGAGATGAGGTTGAGTATTCCACAGACGGGCCAGAGAATATAGTTAAATCAAATAATATAGTAGGTGTTTCAAGACAAATGATGAAATTAAAGAACAACGTTACACACCTTCTCTCAAAACCCTAACCCTGAGGGACCCGATGCAGCGTATCCCCCCTCCCAAATTTCATTGTTTGGTACCTGTACTATATCAATGACAATAAAGACCATTCATTCATTCATTCATTCATTCATTCACAGATCCTTTGAATTCAGTTTAAACATCTATGCTGTAAACATCTATGGTTTATACATCTATGGTCTTCCTTGGTTAAAAATCTGCAACATGTCGACCTTTAGCCAGCTACTCTTAGCCTAACAAAAGCCTGTAATTGTGCTCCAAGTAGAGAAAGAAAGCATGGAGGGACATTCAGAGGGACTCTGCAGTATGTGAGAGGGAGACACAGAGATCAGAGAACAGGCATCAGGCATCAGGCCACTCTGAGTTTCTCTCTGGGTGATGATTGCCTATCAGTGTGACCTCCCAGCCCCATCAGACCCCCTGAGGAGATCTCTCACACACTGATTTGAGAGGCCAAATCATTCTGGCCACAGAACAACTGGGCTCTATTACCTTATTAACGCATACCTGCAAGGGGAACAGGGGAAAGAGAGAGAGATAGTGTGTGTGTGTGTGTGTGTGTGTGTGAGATTGTGTGTGTGTGTCATACAGAAGGAATGTGTGTATGTAAGAGAGAGAGAGAACAGAGAGAAAGAGACAAGGAGGGTTTGCATTGGTCACCATCTCAGCGTCTTGTATCTGAAGCCCAATTTATACTTCTGCGTAAAATCGACGCCGTAGCCTACGCCGTAGCTTGCGTAGGCCCGCAGCCGCGCACCTTTCCAAAAATGTAACTACGCGGCAGTGCCTACGCAACCGTAAGCACTGTGATTGGTCCGCTTGGTGGCACATGATTCCGACATGATTCCGACTCTCTCGTCGGCCAAAATGCGGAAGCCATGACAGAAATGTCATTTACTTTTTCTGTAATTACTTATTAATAAAGATTTGAAAAATTATGATAACCATCGTATTATCTTAGTTTAATGTCATTTCAATGCATCATAGAACTTTTATTTACAACAAGCATAACAAACCAAAAAATCGCTATTATGCCGCTTTGAGTAGAGCGCCCTATGGAAGCGTCAGGCACAGCCTTCCTATAAGGAGCGCGATTCACATTTACGAGATGTACAATCCTGTTTATTTAGAAATAAATGATTAGCTACAGGGAGCCCCATGGCTGTTCGTTGGGTTTAAATGATATTTATGATAGACATATTTAATGTTAAGTTATCTATAAGAACTGTGATTGATCCGCTTGGTAGAGTCACATTCCGACTCTCTCGTAAATGCGGAAGTCATGACAGAAATGTCATTTACTTTGTCTGTAATTACTTATTAATAAAGATTAGAAAAATTATGATAACCATCTTATTATCTTAGTTTACTGTCATTTCAATGCATTATAGACATTTTCTTTACAACAAGCATAACAAAAATACTTTTTTTGATCGTTGTTATGCCGCTATGAGTACACCGACCAACGCAGAAGTATAAACTAGGAGAGCCCTTGCGTAGGCTACGGCGTAGCCGCGCGTACATTCGATGCAGAAGCATAAATTGGGCTTGAGTCTTGCTGTAAATGCTGTAGAGCCACAATGCTGCACCCATCATGAACATGAGTGAGAGAGTGAGAGAACAAGAGAGAGAGAGTAAGAGAGTGAGAGACAGAGACAGAGTGAGAGACAGAGTGAGAGAGAGTGAGTGAGAGAGAGAGCGAGAGAGTGAGAGAGAGAGTGAGAGAATGAGAGAGAGTGAGAGTGAGAGAGTGAGAGAGTGAGAGAGTGAGAGAGTGAGAGAGTGAGAGAGTGAGAGAGTGAGAGAGACTGAGAGAGAGTGAGAGAGAGAGAGAGAGAGTGAGAGAGTGAGAGAGTGAGAGAGAGAGAGAGAGTGAGAGAGTGAGAGAGACTGAGAGTGAGAGAGTGAGAGAGACTGAGAGAGAGTGAGAGAGTGAGAGAGAGAGTGAGAGAGTGAGAGAGACTGAGAGTGAGAGAGTGAGAGAGACTGAGAGAGAGTGAGTGAGAGAGAGCGAGAGAGTGAGAGAGAGAGTGAGAGTGAGAGAATGAGAGAGAGTGAGAGTGTGAGAGAGTAAGAGAGTGAGAGACAGAGACAGAGTGAGAGACAGAGTGAGTGAGAGAGAGAGAGCGAGAGAGTGAGAGTGAGTGAGTGAGAGAGAGAGAGTGAGAGTGAGTGAGAGAGAGAGAGAGTGAGAGAGAGTGAGTGAGAGACAGAGAGAGAGTGAGAGAGTGAGTGAGTGAGAGAGAGTGAGAGTGTGAGAGACAGAGACAGAGTGAGAGACAGAGACAGAGTGAGAGACGGAGTGAGTGAGAGAGAGAGAGAGAGAGTGAGAGTGAGAGAGAGTGAGAGTGAGAGTGAGAGTGAGTGAGAGTGAGAGAGAGAGTGAGAGAGAGTGAGAGAGAGTGAGAGAGAGTGAGAGAGAGTGAGAGAGAGTGAGAGAGGATGAGAGAGTGAGAGAGTGAGAGAGAGTGAGAGAGTGAGAGAGAGTGAGAGAGAGTGAGAGAGAATGAGAGAGTGAGAGAGTGAGAGAGAGTGAGAGAGTGAGAGAGAGTGAGAGAGAGTGAGAGAGAGTGAGAGAGAATGAGAGAGTGAGAGAGTGATAGAGAGTGAGAGAGAGTGAGAGAGTGAGAGAGAGTGAGGGAACAAGAGCAGTCGGCAGGAGGGGAAATTGATTCTCTCTCTGTTCACCAGCAGCAGCAGTCTGATTAATGCCCAGCTGTGGACCTGGGAGAGAGAAGCCATGTGTGTGTGTGTGTGTGTGTGTGTGTGGGTGTGTGTGTGTGTGTACTTTATGAGACCAGAAATAGAAGAGGAGAACAAAGGACAGGAAAGGAAAGCAGTGTGTCCAGGTGTGCAATCCCATTTTCTCCCCCTTCTCCCTCTCTTTCTCTCTCTCCACTCCCTCTGAGGAACATGCTGGATCCTTTACCCAGGAGGCCTGGCAGCAAACACACTTTACCCAGGAGGCCTGGCAGCAAACCCTTTACCCAGGAGGCCTGGCAGCAGACACTCGCCCGGAGAGGAGGATGCCCGTTTGCTCTACCCCGCCTCTCCTCTCCCTCTCCGTCTCTGATTGGCTGAGGCGACCGGTTCTGTTGTGGCCCAGCCTTGATGCCGCGGCCCAGGAGAGATGTTTAAAGTGCACAGAGCTAGGTGGCGGTCAACTCCCAAGTGGTGCATGCTGGGTACAGAGCTAGTATTATATCCCGTCTTATTTGTGTCCTACACCGTGTCCCTGGTCCCTCTCTGTCTTATAACTGCCAGGAACCCAAGCCTAAAAACTTCACTCTCTTACAGTTGTGTAATATGATGTAAGAATACAACTTGAACTTATTGGCATGTTGCGGTGCACTGTGATTGGTTAACAGCGGTTGGTGATGCTTACTCAAGACTGGTTGTGTTTGGTGACTCACAGCTCCTCCCCATCTATACACATTTCACTATGTATGTCCCATTATTAGGAACGTCATATTGTACATATCATACAATTAAATGACCATGACATTACACCAACACACTGACATAAAACAATATCAATCTATCTGAACACTAAGGTCACTCGTGAGTTTTGAAAAGAAGCTCTTTTCCATTGAAACGTGCTTTTTAAGACAATCTTTTTCTCAATGAGATCAGAATAAATCCTGTAATTGAACTAGCTGAGTAAGGGTGTGGGCTATGGGCTGCTTTTTAGTACATCTTGCTATCGATCACAGACAGGGGCGCCGCTAGAGATTCTGGGCCCCATGACAGAATAACATTTTGGGCCCCCCCACCTAAACCACCCATCAACCTAAACCCAGTTGAAGTTGATGAACTATTGACGCACTGCAAGAAATCCAATGATGGACATCTTTTGTAAATGTAATTTAAAATTACAGTTAATACAGGAATCAACAATTCAGCAAAGAAATCTCAACATTCTTTAACTTATTAAATTAAGACTTGAACAACACAAGGACAAAAGTATAATTAAATGAAGATTGGAACCCAATTATAAAAGTATAAATCTATAATAAAAAATAAAAATATAATTTGAATGGGGTGGTATTGTGTCTAAATAAATGTAGATCTTGTAAAGATCAGTTGGCCATAATACTGTCAGGATTAGATCAATGAAGAATTACAGCAGAGAGATATTTACTGACTCAGCATTGCTTGTTTCACACAAAGACAAACGTGTCTTATACAAGAGGGAGCAACACAGACATGGTGCCAGCGAAATTGAATGTGAAATGGGAAGATTTTTATTTTTACACTGGCAGTACTGTGGAATAGTATACCTGGAGAGCTAAAAACTATATCTAGCCTAATGCACAACGATTCAAGATAGGAGTAAAGAGATCAAATCAAATCAAAGCTAAACGCTGGGCCTTCTTAGTAGCAAAATCTTTAATAAGATCCTTAAAATCTAGTGATGAAGCCAACTTGCTGTGCTGCTGTCATTGTCCTTTGTTACTTCTTGCTCTTCTTCTTCTGCCTCTTTACCTCTTAATTTGTAAACATTTTATTCATTTTATCCAAACAATTACGAATTACAGGGACATTCCCCCTGGAGTAACTGAAGGCTAAGTGCCTTACTCAAGGGCACACTAGTAGTGGTGTGGTTTCAGGCGGGATTTGAACTCGCAACCTTCCGATCACAAGTCCAACTCACTATCCACTACTAGACCACCACTACCCCCCCACCTCTGCTCTCCTCTCTGGCTGCCTTGCTTGAAGAGGGCCCTGGCATGGAGTATCCATAGGTACATAATTCATAATATGTCCTATAATAGTATTAACATAATAACACATACATTACACCAGATTAGCTAACTTAAATGTTATCTAGCTAGCTAACAATATTATTAAGATGCCAGTGTGGTCAATGTTATTGCAATTACTGGAAGAACTATTAACTAAATATGAATATTAGCTAAAGTTGTATTCAATGCTTGCATGGTAATGCAGCATACATTAAAATATTCTAAATATGTTTGTTAACCCCAAACTCCTACTGCTCACCCCCTTCTCCTTCAACTGGGAGGTGCATCTGTGCATGACGTCATTAGCATGTAACATTATACTAGCTAGCTAGCTATAATAGCAAGAGTGCATAGCTGCTGGATACAAATTCACTGAGCTCTAATAACCTATATTTGGACCAAAATTGCCCTCATCTCATACATTTAACTGAAATTATACTGACAGTGCACTGTAAGTTAACTATACTTGAAGTTAATGTTAATTAGCTATCCACTTGTTAAGCCTGACGTCAAAAGTGACGTTTAGCCATTTCCGAGTCCAAACCAGAAATTCTCCGCACCAGAATACCTCTGAACTACAACGGTAGAATGACAGTTTAATAGTTTTTTAGACTCGGATCTATTCATACAACAAGGGACACAGCACTTTCCCGTTTTCTCCATATTGTCAGGGTATTTGAGCCCCGGAAAAGCGCTATATAAATATAATTAATTATTATTATTATTTCTCCATTTCGAAGACAGCACCTCAGCCAACGTTGGGTCCCGGAAACACGTCACGACTTAACAAGCGGATAGCGAGCTAACTAGATCATCCACGCAGTGATTAGATCACTAAACCACTGTTTTTAGTGATTTTTTTACTTTTCTCTTTTGAGACCCTGACTTTGGCTTTGCCTTTCACGACATCGTCCACGCACGCACACGTACATTTGATGCATTTCCAATCTGGCTGTCCTCCATCTGTCCCACACACATACTACAGCAGGACGTGTAGGTCATGGAAACCTTGTCAGAATATTTGCGGTAACGTTCCTCTCGTCTAGCAGCTCGCGCGCGGTGGACTGAACCATGCAATGAATAAATAGAGGGGTAAATAATAAGGCTTAATTTTGTTAAACATAGAGAAACAAAACTCCAGTTTGTTTCTTTTGTGACTTTTTTTATTACATAGAATTATAATTTGAATTCGGCTACATTAACGTCCTTATGATAATAATAATAATAATAATAATAATATTTATAAATATAATATATAAAAAAAATTAAAAAATAAAAAAATTCTCATGGGCCCCTGTCAGTGCTGGGCCCTTAGAATCGTCCTAACTTACCACCCCCTTAGCGGCGCCCCTGATCACAGATCTATAATCAGGGGTGCACATAACTGGTGCGCCAGTGCGCATGCGTCGCCAAAATGCTTGCTGCGCGGCAGATCAGCGGCATGAACGCGCTCTTGCGCACCAAAAGCTGGAAGCGCTGGGAGAGGAATTTACTTCCTCAAAATCCAACTGCTGACTGCTGACTGCTGCATCACTGCAAGCCCCACTAAGTAACTATTTGCCGTCCCCTCAGCCGAATGCCCGACGAGTAATGCATCACAACAGTCGACCGACGACGACCACGGCGACTCCCCTCACGAAAACATTCGGAAAGTATCGTAACTTTTACTTTCATTCCGCGTATCGCGTATCGCACGGTTATCACGCCGACACGTGAAAATTCAGTCCCGAACGACTCGTCGCTAAAAGGAAAAACAACAACAAGGGACACGTTTCTTTTCTCTGAAGCTTTCAAACGTTCAGACGTTTGTTTTACAGCGTCATTATCGCACCTCGACCCCTGACCCAGGATATGGTTGGGAATTCTATTAGAAAAAAGAAAAAAGACTTTGTTGCACAATCAAAATAATGAGCTATTTAAAGTGATAGCCTATCTACAACATCCTCTACCATGGTTGAAATTGAGGACAGTGATAACAGCAGTCAAGAGAGCAGTGATGATGATGATTAAGCTTGTAGCATAAATAAATGCTTAGGCTGTAACTTTTTGTTGAAAAGTTGATTTCAGTGTTTACAGAACAGAGCAGTGCTTAAAGAGATGTCAGTTGATTTCATTGTGTTTAAAGAACAGACATTCAGTTAGTGCTTATTAAAGAGATGTCAGTTTATTTCATTGTGTTTAAAGGAGTCTGACAGACTTTCATGCTTAAAGAGCAGTCATTTGATTTTGCATTTGTTTCTTTTGTTTTGCACACAATCAGTTGTTCGTTCATCTTTATTTATGAATAAATGTCGTTTTGCTAATATAAGTTATCCATGCATCCCTTTTTCATCCATCCTGTGGGACGGGTCGTGACTCGCGAGCTCGGGGAGCACCAAGCAGCATCCCTAGGTGCTCCTCTGAGCACTGGCCCCAAAAAGTTATGTGCACCCCTGTCTATAATGTCATTTGCATTGTCTCAGTCCAGAGGTCTCTGCAGGACAGATCTCCTCCAGGCTGAATGTCGTAATGAGGCAGAGTGGCCCAGACCTAACCCAGACACACCTCTCACCCCTGTGGCTCAACCTAACCTAACCCTAACGAGGCAGAGCGGCAGACACACCTCTCACCCCTGTGGCTCAACCTAACCTAACCCTAACGAGGCAGAGCGGCAGACGCACCTCTCACCCCTGTGGCTCAACCTAACCTAACCCTAACGAGGCAGAGCAGCAGACACACCTCTCACCCCTGTGGCTCAGAGGACATTGAGCTTTTGTCCGTTTTCAGTGGAAAAACAGGGTTGCCTGTTGGTTGGTGATAGTATTACCAGCATTGTGATTTTAAGGCCATAAATGTTCCAGATGATATACTGCTGACAGGTTATTATGGGATACAATGTTTGAGAGACCCGGAACCCGGTGGGTGTGTTCAATGTTTGACGACAACCTAGCCTTCCCCACTGGACTGCAGAAGAGCCTGAATGGCAACCTTGCCTTCCCCACTGGACTGCAGCAGAGCCTGAATGGCAACCTTGCCTTCCCCACTGGACTGCAGCAGAGCCTGAATGGCAACCTTGCCTTCCCCACTGGACTGCAGCAGAGCCTGAATGGCAACCTTGCCTTCCCCACTGGACTGCAGCAGAGCCTGAATGGCAACCTTGCCTTCCATACTTTCAGCATTTAAACAAACAGTACTGAGGGGCCCACTAGCCTCAACGTCAATCAGATATAAGATATAACTATCATATATAACAATCATATATAACAATCATATATATATAACTATCATATATATATATAACTATCATATATAACTATCATATATAACTATCATACATAACTATCATATATATATAACTATCATATATAACTATCATATATAACTATCATATATAACTATCATATATATATATATAACTATCATATATATATATAACTATCATATATATAACTCTCATATATATATAACTATCATATATAACTATCATATATAACTATCATATATATATATATAACTATCATATATATATATAACTATCATATATAACTATCATATATAACTATCATATATATATATAACTATCATATATAACTATCATATATATATATAACTATCATATATATAACTATCATATATAACTATCATATATATAACTATCATATATACTATCATATATAACTATCATATATATATATAACTATCATATATAACTATCATATATAACTATCATATATATATATAACTATCATATATAACTATCATATATATATAACTATCATATATATAACTATCATATATAACTATCATATATATAACTATCATATATACTATCATATATAACTATCATATATAACTATCATATATATAACTAGTAGAATGTAGAAAAAGATGTAAAATGTACTTTATTTGGCTCAGTATCTAATGTTAACACAGGAAGGGCACAGTCATGTTAAATAAAGAAAAGATTAAAGAGGGAAACGCAGGGAAAAACTGTGGAACATTAATTAGCTGCACCTTCCTGTTGCAGAACATAACATCTGTGTATGTCATTAATAATGGTTACAACAAGTAAGGTTGAATTAAATGCTAGTAAATGTTAACAGTCGCAGGGTTAGGGTTAATACCTGTGTTGTTTCACAGCTGCCCAGCATCAGACAGGAGTTGGTACCAAACGAAAGGTCCAAGCGTCCTGTAGGAGTATATCATATAGTTATATATATATATACATTGTATACAAATACATCATCATATAAACAGCAAAATAGCAATAGATTAAAATACAACATCTTAGCAAATGTTCAAATTACATTTCCAGGTACTACCTTTTATTATTGCTGTTCAGGCTCTGTTCAACAAACACCCAAATCAGGCTTGAGGCAAAGGAAGGCCGAAGCCTTCTCCCATATATAACCTCCCCTTCTCCCCAGGGTCCTAGAGATGATGATTGATGGCAGCTGCTGGACTGAAAAAATCAGGTGTAGTGCTGAGGCACAAATATGTACATTTCAAGCCTGCAAACTGCGACACTTCAAATGAATGTGCAATAACACTATGTGCAATATGACAACCCTAGTCGTCTATCTGTACAGTATAGTATAGTGGATAGTGTACATAGCCTTTATTTATGTAAACCAGCTCCTTCCCTTCTTGTGTTTTTTTTAGTTTTATTTTCTTTCCTAGCACCAGGGGAGCCACCCCTCCTAAATTTCGTTGTTTGGTACCTGTACTGTAGCAATGACAATAAAGACCATTCATTCATTCATTCATTCATTGAGGCCATATATAACCTCCCTGCTCCTCAGGGTCCTAGAGGCCATGTATGACCTCCCTGCTCCCCGGGGTCCTAGAGACCATGTATGACCTCCCTGCTCCCCGGGGTCCTAGAGACCATGTATGACCTCCCTGCTCCCCGGGGTCCTAGAGACCATGTATAACCTCCCTGCTCCCCAGGGTCCTAGAGACCATGTATAACCTCCCTGCTCCCCGGGGTCCTAGAGACCATGTATAACCTCCCTGCTCCCCAGGGTCCTAGAGGAATAGCGTTACATACGTGTTCATGAATGCATGTTGGCATGTGACCTCTATTGCCACATCATTTGCATGTTTTCTGATTTATTTGAGTGGCGAGACAGACAGACAGACAGACAGACAGGATGTATGAAGACCTGAGAAGACCCAAGTGAATGAAAACAGAAACAAACAGAAATAAACACAAACAGGTTCATGAACATTTATTTATTTTTAAATGGGAAAGTCAGTCCAGAGGTGATGTCCAGAGGTGATGTCCAGGTGATGTTCGCCGTCAGTCCAGAGATCTCTCCTTGACATCGATGGGGCCGAGGTGAGCTTCATACTCCCACTCCACACCTAGAGGCAGAGCAGAAGACCTTTACTTTCTGCCCTTATAGAAATGACCAAATAAATGTCTACAGTTCATCCATACCTGCTGTGGGCTTCTGCCTCCCTCTCGCACCACAGGCGGCGTCACAGCATCCACACGCCGGGTCACCTCCGCTGGCTTCCCTCCACCTACGGGAAACACAGGTGAGTACCTGCAGGTACACTTCTGCTCCAGTCCAGGCCAACACACTTGATCTGACCCATCTACACATGGTTGTCAACCAAGACACGTTTAATCAGGTGTTAATGCTGGGCTGGAACAAAAACAAAAAAGTAGACACCACCCCTCAAGGACTTAAGCTACCGTATTTTCCGGACTATAAGTCGCACCACTAAGAAATGCGTCATGAAGAAAAAAAACACAAATCGCACTGGACTATAAGTCGCATTTATTTAGAAATTTAGAAAGAAGACCAAGAACAGACATTTAATCTGGAAAAGCAAGTTATTCAACTACACAATAGCACACAGAACAACAGGCTGAATCGGCTAAATTAACATAACAAACCAGCTAGCCAACAAGCAAGTTACCAGTAAACAAGTTCACCAAGCTACCGTTAATATTTCAGCTAATTCTTCAGTGGTACAGGAGCAGCATATAGTTGTGACAAGCCCAGAGCGCCCTCTGGCGGCTGTAGACGGCAATGTAAAACTATGAAAAAAACCGCGACTTAGTCCGGAAAATACGGTACATAGTTTGCAAGTAAAGCAGAGTGCAGACGCCTTCATAAAACCTCTCCAGTAGACGTACCTGTCAGAGAAGGAACAAGCCTTGTTTTCAGCGTCGATGGAGGCAGAGGCTGTGGTTGCCTTCAGGTGGCAGGTGATGTAGAGCTGTGGGGACGTGCATGGATGAAGACAGCAACTACACAGACAACCACTCAAGAACATTTAACAGAGGACCTCGTCAGGATAAACTCACTGGACCGTTGCTCTCGTGCTGAAACTTGAAGGCTTCGATCTGGAACTGGAGCTTGTCATCCTGGCTGTGGGGCAGGAAGTGGGAGGTGGAGCCTGTAACTATGGCATCTATCAGACACCTGCAGGACACAAGGTGAGATCAGACACCTGCAGGACACAAGGTGAGATCAGACACCTGCACAAGGTGAGCTCAGGGAAAGACAAGGCAAGGTCTTGAATAGGCTTATGCAACACTACCCAGGAGAGCATCTCAGTGTGTAGGCATGTGTTCCAGCCCTGCAGCTTCACAACAGGCTCAACCTTTCAAGACTCAATTCCCTCAGATTCAAGGACCCAACACGGCATACTGACACAGAGAGAGAGAGAGAGAGAGAGAGACAGAGAGAGAGAGAGAGAGAGAGAGAGGGGGGGGGGGGAATTCAAGCATTTTCAATGACCCATGTCTATTTTCAAAAACTTTTAAGACCTGGATTTCTTTTTCTCAAATTCACAAACTTTGAAGGATTTCAAGGACCCGTGGAACCCTAGAGCAGTGGTTCCCAACCGGGGGTACGCGGACCCCTAGGGGTACGTGAGGGGATTGCAGGGGGTACGTGGAAATATTTGGAATTATAATTTATTTCCCCTTCCAAAAAAATAAATAAATATACAAGTCATTTCATAAACCTGTTGTTAAAATGGTACGCTGCAACTTAAGTTCCTCCCCGACAGGTGAGGACTGTAACACAAGTGGTAGTCACGTCACATTTAAATCATGTTCACGACCATTTTCGCGCGCAAGTCATCTAGGCCTGTCAGTATACCGCAAAGATGGACAGATGGTTAAAACGACCAGCTACAGTAACGGTCAAGAAAACTGAGGCAAAAAAGAAAAAAGGACCCCGCTATTATCTGGAAACATATGTTTTGTGGGGATTTACATGTACACCGGCTGATCCACCACAGCCACAGTGCTTTTTCTGCGGCGAAGTCCTGGCTAATAATTCAATGAAGCCATCCCATTTACAGCGACACCAGAGCACCAAACACCTAGCAACTGTTGGTAAAACTGACGACTTTTTCAAGCGAAACTTCAAGTCAAGTCAGGCTACACTGAAGAAAGCGGACGGAGGACGGAACCCTGGAGGACGGAACCCTGGAGGACGGAACCCTGGAGGACGGAACCCTGGAGGACGGAACCCTGGAGGACGGAACCCTGGAGGACGGAACCCTGGAGGACGGAACCCTGGAGGACGGAACCCTAGAGGATGGAACCCTGGAGGATGCTCACCCATGGTTACCCAGGAAGGCGTATCGGGGGACGGTGTTGACGTTGGGGGTCAGGGTGGCCACACAGCTGTCCACAAAGACGCGAAGGGGCGTGTGATGGAACTGCTTGACAGAGGCTTCAAATCTCATGATGTCGCCCAAGAAGTACTCACTGGATGGCCTCTCAAACTGCCAGTCACCTTTAGAGACAAAGCTGTTAGAGACATGGCGGTAACCCTAACCCTGACCCTGACCAACCAATCAGGGAAATCTCTAGGCCTTACTACTCACCAGTCATAAGCTTCAGGGAGAAGTATAGAAGTTCTTCTGCGACCTTTGAGGTGACATAGGGCATCCAGGTGGGCGGCAGACCATTGCTGCTTACATCATGCTTCCTGGAAAACAAGAAGTCAAATGTTGAATGTGCTTAATTGTGACATGTTAGGTAACTGAACCAACAGAACAGTGACTGAGATGGTGTCAAGGGTAAGTATGTATGTAATGTTATGTATGTATGTAATGTTATATGTATGTAATGTATGTCATGTTATGTAATGTTATATGTATGTATGTAATGTTATATGTATGTAGTGTATGGGTACATATGAATGTTATACTCACCTCTGGTAGTGACACTCCACAGTAATGGTCACATCCCGTGTTCTAACAATGGGACTGCTGCCCAGAGAGGACGGTTTATAGCGGAGGGTGAAGAGATAGACCAGGGCGTCTTCAGTCATCTGGAAACAGGAAACGGCTGAGTAATCTGACCCAGCAATTATGACTAGCCAGACAGACCAACCCACCAGATTCTAATGATCAGAATGCACAGGTCCCACACCTTCTGAAACATCACATTCAAGCACCTTTCAAGGACTTTTAAGACTCAATTCCCTCAAATTCAAGGACCCAACACGGCATAGTTTGAGACAGATCTAGATGAGAATGTATATAATAGGAACTGTCCGCTCACAGACAACAATTAAAAAGAGAGGCTTGAATGTGTAGAACACTAGATGGTCTCTTGCCTTCTCTACCACAGGACAGCAAAACAATATTGTGAAATGTGTAAAGTTAAGCAATACAGAGAGGAGGAGTTAAGCATTTTTTTTTAAATATATATATTATTATTTTTTGAGAGAGAGAGACAGAGAGAGAGAGAGACAGAGAGAGAGAGAGAGAGAGAGAAAGAGAAAGAGAGAGAGGGAGAGAGAGAGAGAGACAGAGAGAGAGAGAAAGAGAAAGAGAGAGAGGGAGAGAGAGAGAGAGAGGAATTCAAGCACTTTCAATGACCCATGTCAATTTTTTCTAAATATCAGTTAATGGCTGGAGCAGAAGCTGACATCTAATCCGTCCCATATATCAGATAAGCATTAGGGTTACCGTCAGCGTGCTGCCACATGCATGCAGCTCTGACTCAAATATCAACACCTGGGCAGCGGTGTCCTCCCCCGTGGCAGGGCAGCCTCCCAGGCTGAGGTCTGCTGGCTGGATGAGCTGGCCGATGCCCAGCAGGTCTCTGTTGGCTTCCACATGGACAAGGTTCCTTCCACACCGTGCTGACACAGTCGCCGGCACAGGCGGTGGTTTCAACTCAAATTCAACAGCTGGTTGTGTCGGCTCGACAGGATCTTCAGGATATCTCCAAGTAAAAGGTTTGTTGAAGGTTTTCTTTAACTGAGAAGCCACAGGGTCTCGAGGGTTAACTGGGTTTGGTGTCTGGAGTCTTCCAGGTCTCTGGGGCTGGAGGCTCCCAGGGGTAGAGGCTGCTGGGAACTGGGGTAGCTTTCCTTGTTGAAACTCCTGTGCCACAGCTAAGTAGCTAAAGGTAAGAAGTAACAGTGTTCTAACAAAGAAGTTCATGATTCAACTTTCTTCTCTTTTTTGGCAAACTTTTAGATGCTTGCAAGCCAGATGATGTCACTGGTCGTATATTTTGTAGAGCTCTGAGTCAGACTCCGCCCCTTTTTTGA
>NW_027663165.1:0-7500 GCF_963989245.1 Nansenia antarctica | reverse complement strand
ACCTAGTTAACTATAACACTACTTTACGTTGTTACCTAGTTAACTAAAACACTACTTTACATTGTTACCTAGTTAACTAGAACACTACTTTACATTGTAACCTAGTTAACTACTACACTACTTTACATTGTTACCTAGTTAACTAGAACTACTTTACATTGTTACCTAGTTAACTACAACACTACTTTACATTGTTACCTAGTTAACTACAACACTACTTTACATTGTTACCTAGTTAACTAGAACACTACTTTACATTGTAAACTAGTTAACTACACCACTACTTTACATTGTTACCTAGTTAACTACAACACTACTTTACATTGTTACCTAGTTAACTACAACACTACTTTACATTGTTACCTAGTTAACTACAACACTACTTTACATTGTTACCTAGTTAACTACAACACTACTTTACATTGTTACCTAGTTAACTAGAACACTACTTTACATTGTTACCTAGTTAACTAGAACACTACTTTACATTGTTACCTAGTTAACTAGAACACTACTTTACATTGTTACCTAGTTAACTAGAACTACTTTACATTGTTACCTAGTTAACTAGAACACTACTTTACATTGTTACCTAGTTAACTACAACACTACTTTACATTGTTACCTAGTTAACTACAACACTACTTTACATTGTTACCTAGTTAACTAGAACACTACTTTACACTGTTACCTAGTTAACTAGAACACTACTTTACATTGTTACCTAGTTAACTACAACACTACTTTACATTGTTACCTAGTTAACTAGAACACTACTTTACACTGTTACCTAGTTAACTACAACACTACTTTACACTGTTACCTAGTTAACTACAACACTACTTTACATTGTTAACTAGTTAACTAGAACACTACTTTACATTGTTACCTAGTTAACTACAACACTACTTTACAGTGTTACCTAGTTAACTACAACACTACTTTACACTGTTACCTAGTTAACTACAACACTACTTTACATTGTTACCTAGTTAACTAGAACACTACTTTACATTGTTACCTAGTTAACTAGAACACTACTTTACATTGTTACCTAGTTAACTACAACACTACTTTACATTGTTACATTGTTACCTAGTTAACTAGAACACTACTTTACATTGTTACCTAGTTAACTACAACACTACTTTACATTGTTACCTAGTTAACTAGAACACTACTTTACATTGTTACCTAGTTAACTAGAACACCACTTTACACTGTTACCTAGTTAACTAGAACACTACTTTACATTGTTACCTAGTTAACTACAACACTACTTTACATTGTTACCTAGTTAACTACAACACTACTTTACATTGTTACCTAGTTAACTAGAACTACTTTACATTGTTACCTAGTTAACTACAACACTACTTTACATTGTTACCTAGTTAACTACAACACTACTTTACATTGTTACCTAGTTAACTATAACACTACTTTACATTGTTACCTAGTTAACTACAACACTACTTTACATTGTTACCTAGTTAACTACAACACTACTTTACATTGTTACCTAGTTAACTACAACACTACTTTACATTGTTACCTAGTTAACTACAACACTACTTTACATTGTTACCTAGTTAACTAGAACACTACTTTACATTGTTACCTAGTTAACTAGAACACTACTTTACATTGTTACCTAGTTAACTACTACACTACTTTACATTGTTACCTAGTTAACTAGAACTACTTTACATTGTTACCTAGTTAACTACAACACTACTCTACATTGTTACCTAGTTAACTACAACACTACTTTACATTGTTACCTAGTTAACTATAACACTACTTTACATTGTTACCTAGTTAACTACAACACTACTTTACATTGTTACCTAGTTAACTACAACACTACTTTACATTGTTACCTAGTTAACTAGAACACTACTTTACATTGTTACCTAGTTAACTACAACACTACTTTACATTGTTACCTAGTTAACTACAACACTACTTTACATTGTTACCTAGTTAACTACAACACTACTTTACATTGTTACCTAGTTAACTAAAACACTACTTTACATTGTTACCTAGTTAACTAGAACACTACTTTACATTGTTACGTAGTTAACTACTACACTACTTTACATTGTTACCTAGTTAACTATAACTACTTTACATTGTTACCTAGTTAACTACAACACTACTTTACATTGTTACCTAGTTAACTATAACTACTTTACATTGTTACCTAGTTAACTAGAACACTACTTTACATTGTTACCTAGTTAACTACAACACTACTTTACATTGTTACCTAGTTAACTAGAACACTACTTTACACTGTTACCTAGTTAACTATAACATTACTTTACATTGTTACCTAGTTAACTAGAACACTACTTTACATTGTTACCTAGTTAACTAGAACACTACTTTACACTGTTACCTAGTTAACTAGAACACTACTTTACATTGTTACCTAGTTAACTACAACACTACTTTACATTGTTACCTAGTTAACTAGAACACTACTTTACATTGTTACCTAGTTAACTACAACACTACTTTACATTGTTACCTAGTTAACTACAACACTACTTTACATTGTTACCTAGTTAACTAGAACACTACTTTACATTGTTACCTAGTTAACTAGAACACTACTTTACATTGTTACCTAGTTAACTACAACACTACTTTACATTGTTACCTAGTTAACTATAACACTACTTTACATTGTTACCTAGTTAACTAGAACACTACTTTACATTGTTACCTAGTTAACTAGAACACTACTTTACATTGTTACCTAGTTAACTAGAACACTACTTTACATTGTTACCTAGTTAACTAGAACACTACTTTACATTGTTACCTAGTTAACTAGAACACTACTTTACATTGTTACCTAGTTAACTAGAACACTACTTTACATTGTTACCTAGTTAACTACAACACTACTTTACATTGTTACCTAGTTAACTACAACACTACTTTACATTGTTACCTAGTTAACTAGAACACTACTTTACACTGTTACCTAGTTAACTAGAACACTACTTTACATTGTTACCTAGTTAACTACAACACTACTTTACATTGTTACCTAGTTAACTAGAACACTACTTTACACTGTTACCTAGTTAACTACAACACTACTTTACACTGTTACCTAGTTAACTACAACACTACTTTACATTGTTAACTAGTTAACTAGAACACTACTTTACATTGTTACCTAGTTAACTACAACACTACTTTACAGTGTTACCTAGTTAACTACAACACTACTTTACACTGTTACCTAGTTAACTACAACACTACTTTACATTGTTACCTAGTTAACTAGAACACTACTTTACATTGTTACCTAGTTAACTACAACACTACTTTACATTGTTACATTGTTACCTAGTTAACTAGAACACTACTTTACATTGTTACCTAGTTAACTACAACACTACTTTACATTGTTACCTAGTTAACTAGAACACTACTTTACATTGTTACCTAGTTAACTAGAACACCACTTTACACTGTTACCTAGTTAACTAGAACACTACTTTACATTGTTACCTAGTTAACTACAACACTACTTTACATTGTTACCTAGTTAACTACAACACTACTTTACATTGTTACCTAGTTAACTAGAACTACTTTACATTGTTACCTAGTTAACTACAACACTACTTTACATTGTTACCTAGTTAACTACAACACTACTTTACATTGTTACCTAGTTAACTATAACACTACTTTACATTGTTACCTAGTTAACTACAACACTACTTTACATTGTTACCTAGTTAACTACAACACTACTTTACATTGTTACCTAGTTAACTACAACACTACTTTACATTGTTACCTAGTTAACTACAACACTACTTTACATTGTTACCTAGTTAACTAGAACACTACTTTACATTGTTACCTAGTTAACTACAACACTACTTTACATTGTTACCTAGTTAACTACTACACTACTTTACATTGTTACCTAGTTAACTAGAACTACTTTACATTGTTACCTAGTTAACTACAACACTACTTTACATTGTTACCTAGTTAACTACAACACTACTTTACATTGTTACCTAGTTAACTATAACACTACTTTACATTGTTACCTAGTTAACTACAACACTACTTTACATTGTTACCTAGTTAACTACAACACTACTTTACATTGTTACCTAGTTAACTAGAACACTACTTTACATTGTTACCTAGTTAACTACAACACTACTTTACATTGTTACCTAGTTAACTACAACACTACTTTACATTGTTACCTAGTTAACTACAACACTACTTTACATTGTTACCTAGTTAACTAAAACACTACTTTACATTGTTACCTAGTTAACTAGAACACTACTTTACATTGTTACGTAGTTAACTACTACACTACTTTACATTGTTACCTAGTTAACTATAACTACTTTACATTGTTACCTAGTTAACTACAACACTACTTTACATTGTTACCTAGTTAACTATAACTACTTTACATTGTTACCTAGTTAACTAGAACACTACTTTACATTGTTACCTAGTTAACTACAACACTACTTTACATTGTTACCTAGTTAACTAGAACACTACTTTACACTGTTACCTAGTTAACTATAACATTACTTTACATTGTTACCTAGTTAACTAGAACACTACTTTACATTGTTACCTAGTTAACTAGAACACTACTTTACATTGTTACCTAGTTAACTAGAACACTACTTTACATTGTTACCTAGTTAACTACAACACTACTTTACATTGTTACCTAGTTAACTAGAACACTACTTTACATTGTTACCTAGTTAACTACAACACTACTTTACATTGTTACCTAGTTAACTACAACACTACTTTACATTGTTACCTAGTTAACTAGAACACTACTTTACATTGTTACCTAGTTAACTAGAACACTACTTTACATTGTTACCTAGTTAACTACAACACTACTTTACATTGTTACCTAGTTAACTATAACACTACTTTACATTGTTACCTAGTTAACTATAACACTACTTTACATTGTTACCTAGTTAACTACAACACTACGTTACATTGTTAGCAGGCTCACAAAACAAGCTGTGTTAGCTGACTAGTGATGTGTCGCTGAAATGTGTTTACATTTTCCGAAAGAAAAAGTCAGAACATCAAATTGGATGCTGACCTGCAGACCGGTTGACCAGACCGTGTCATATTATGACGTATTACAGCCTGTTAGCGGCCTCGTCGTAAACGGTTAGCTCGCTCAAACTCGTTACAGTTTAGCACTAGAAAAGCCGTGCCATTTTTACCTACTAAAAGAGCGGCCTCTTTACAACGCTCAAGCTGCTACTTACACACAACGACCACTAGTTGGTGTGTCTTGTAAATTCGCCTGCTTCCTACACAGAAAAACGGCAAAATAGCTTCATACTAGCTCATCCTGATGTGATTTTGAAAATGTAAGGATACTGGGTGGTAGAACGCACATATCTAGGAAAAGTTATGAAAGGAGGAAAGGAGGGTCCTGAAATTTGATCGAGTGCAAAAATATAATTTCGCATAATTTTCACATCGTGGCTGTTCTAGTGTTAGGAGACAAAGCTAACTCAAATCCCGCTACCAAACTACAGAGTACGTACACTACGATGCCTAAAGGAACACATAATAGAAAACCTACATCACTGAAAAACTGTACACATACGTATGTGTATTACATTGCATTTACAAAAAAAGGCAAAATAGCCTTTACTCACGGCTGTTCTAGTGCTGCAGCACCATTACCCGGCCGGGACATTACGGGACGATGAAGAGTCAGGTGAGCCACAGGTGACCTCCTGCCTTTTAAACTCATAACGGATCAGAACAGGGGCCTCATTTATAGAAAGTACTTTGGATCAAATTTGATGTTATTTGGTATGTAGAAAACCACGTCAATGTTGTGATTTATACAATTTCAACCTGAGTCAATTTGACCGTGGAAACGATCGTAGCTCTACGTCGGGTATTGACCTTGCGTACGCACATTACCTACTGGTTATGCAGAGTTATTACAGGCATGTAACCTGCGTCGGTATTTATAGAAGGAAGCACGTACGCAATTTTAAACGAGCGCAGCCCGTTTTATAAATAATGCTTACGTCCGTTTAGAAAAATGTGCTTACGTGAAAGTCAAAGATGACGTTCAAGTACTTTTTTATAAATGAGGCCCCAGAACATGCAAGATAAGATGCATACATATAAAGTAACACATTTACGTAGGTGGGCAATTACATATAAATATCCGATTTGCGACACGGCCACGGCTCAGACAGTATCCCATATTTATTTCTGACTCAGACATATTCATACAACTACACCTACCCTAGTTGTAGAAATGATGTACTAGAGGAAACAAAGCACATTCTGTACCTGCGATTTGGGGGCTGATAGCAAATACGTGAAGAGGAAGAGAGAGAGAGAGAGAGAGAGAGAGAGAGAGGGAGGGATAGTTAGCCTACAGGAGTTAGCCTGAGGGAGGGAGGGAGGAGTGAGAGAGAGAGGGAGGGATGGTTAGCCTACAGAAGTTAGTGAGAGGGAGGGAGGGAGGAGGGGGAGAGGGAGGAGGGAGGGAGGGATAGTTAGCCTATAGGAGTTAGTGGGAGGGAGGGAGGGAGGGAGGGAGGGAGGGAGGAGGGAGCGGGGGAAGGATAGATAGTTACCCTACAGGAGTTAGCCTACAGGAGTAACAGAAGTTTGACTCCAGAATGAGACAAGGCCACAGATGCAACGCAGCGTGACTGGTTAGCTTGGCAGTCTAACACAGTAGCCAGCTTCTGTCAATACAACACACACACATATACACACACACACACACACACACACAGGCAATTACTATTTATTCTAACACACACACACACACACACAAAGACAATTACTTGTTCATATTTCATGTCATAACATCAATAGACTCTCTTGATGAGCTCCAATCACGTGGAGAGGCCAGCCAGCTGATCCTTAACGGCACTGAAATATAGATCATAATAAACTGTGTGTGTGTGTGTGTGTGTGTGTGTGTTAGAGAAAGAGAGAGAGAGAGAGAGAGAGAGAGAGAGAGAGGGGAGAGAGGGGAGGGAGGGAGAAAGAGGGAGAGGGAGAGAGAGTGTGTGTGTGTGTGTGAGAGAGAGAGAGAGAGAGAGAGAGAGAGAGAGAGAGAGAGAAGGAGTGTGTGTGTGTGTGTGTGTGTGTGTGTGAGTGTATGTGTGAGTGTGAGTGTGAGTGTGGGTGTGTGTGTGAGTGTGAGTGTGTGTCTGCTCACAATCAATGTTGTGTCTTCACTCTTTCTGGAACATGTTGAACATGTCAATCAGACTGTCTGTCTGTCTGCCCCTGACCTGTACTCCACCTGTGTGTGTGTGTGTGTGTGTGTGTGTGTGTGTGTGTGTGTGTGTGTGTGTGTGTGTGTGTGTGTGTGTGTGTGTGAGGGCCAGGTCAGACAGACACAAGCTGTTCATCATGTTGCTGATCTGACTGAAGTCTTCTACTCCTCCACCTCCT
>NW_027663166.1:5000-10000 GCF_963989245.1 Nansenia antarctica | reverse complement strand
TCCTTTTTTCTCTATCACTCTCTCTATCCCTCTCTCTCTCTCTCTCTCCCTCTCTCTCTCTCTCTCCCTTTCCCCCTCTCTCTCTGTCTCTCTCTCTCTCTCTCTCTCTCTCTCTCTCTCTCTCTCTGCCTGTCTTTGTCACAATGTACAGAGAAATGTTTTCATATTCTAATGAGCCATTGTCATGACTGGTGTTGTGTGACTGTCTAAAGCTTTTTATAATTTTTTATAATTTATTTCTCCCTTTTCACCCTCCCTTCTCCGTATCCTTCAATTTCTTTGCCATAGTGCATTTACTCCATTCAGCACCCCTCTCCTCCCTCCTTTGTCTCGCTCCCTCTCTCCTCTCACTCTTTGTCTGCCTGTGTCCCCCTCTTTTGAGCTTTTTGTCCATTCGGTTTGGTCCCCTCTTCTGTCCCCTGACCGTTCTCCCCTCTCTCTCTCTCTCTCTCTCTCTCTCTCTCTCTCTCTCTCTCTCTCTCTCCTTCCCTCTGTTTCCTCCCTGTCATGGGAGGACATAATGGATAGTTTCGAAACAACCATCAGAGCACTTCTGCATGCAGTAGCTCAGTCTGACCACAGGGGGCGATAGATCAGCTCACATCCTGGTACTGTGCTACTACTAGGACCACAGGTCGTAGTTCACCTGGGTCAGCAGGTCTGTTGCAGGAGGAGCTTCTTCAGTAGAGGCTGGTGGAGGTAGAAATCAGAGGACGGGCTCATGTGGAATGTGTGATTCCATTCCTCATTCCGGTCCATGCATTCATATTTAAGCACGGCTGTGTGTGTGTGTTGCTTTTATACAACAGTTCTACAGCGCCATTTATTAGTTAACAGTAATAAGCGACAACAGATTATGATTTGTTTGTTTATTTAATCATAAAAATAAACAAAAAATTGTTCCGCAACTGAACTTCAAATGGACTGTTGCCTAGTAACCTGAACACAAACATGTAGTCTAATTAACGGTTGTTTAGTAGAACCTCTGTGCGGCGGAGTGATACATATAGTTAAAAGTCCCAGTGCTGCTATACTGTATATCAGCACTCATGGAATGCCTCTTGTCTAATCAAATTACTTGGTCGGAACTAACTGTTGTATAACTAACCTCTATGTTTGACTTCTGGGGCGGGTGTAGTCAATAAGCTTTGTGTACAAGCCGATCTACGCTAGGCTAGTACTGTATTCTCTGTAACAGACTGTCATTTGGAGTACATGAGCATACCCCTTCCCGGAACCTGCGGTCCGCAGACATGGGCCTGCTGTCCACCCCCCCCCCCCGCACCAACCTACGGACCTCTGGGGACAGAGCCTTCAGCGTGGCTGCACCTACCCTCTGGAACTCCCTCCCCATAGTGATCCGCAACGCCCCCCACCCTGGACTCCTTCAAACTAGCCCTCAAAACCCATCTGTTCTCCAAGGCCTTTGGCCCCTAGTCATTGTTTCAGTTTTGTTTTGTTTGTTTTCTGTTTTGTCTGTCCGATCGATCATTCCCCTGTAAAGCGTCCTTGGGCTTTTTGAAAAGCGCTATATAATTAAAGTTATTATTATTATTATTATTACATCATATGGCGTCGCCATGGTTGCTTGTGTCTGTATGGCGATATAACTTTATTAACCCCTCATGGGTGGACTGGGTTGATGTTTGCGTACACACATGACAGTTCCATAGAGATACGCCGTTCTGGACTTTGTGGTTAGGCAACTGTATTGTCTTGTTAGGTGTACAGTGATGCAGTGGCAGACTCAGGCTGTTTGAAGGGCAGGGGGGGGGGGCGAAAAGAAAAAAAGGGCACCTACTGCACAACATGGGACCCCATCAGTGCACAATGGTCAATTTTAGACCATTGGAAGGGCAGCCAATAGGGCACATCTTCTTATTTTGCCACTCAAAAGGGCACTTTAGTGCAACGTTTTTCAACCGTGGGGGCATCAGGAGGGGCGCTTGCCCCCCCTGCCCCCCCTCTGAGTCCGCCAGTGCCGTGACGAGTCTTCAGGTGGGGTGGAAGCCTAACTGGAGATGTGTGAGATGCGTAACTCTGACATCCAAGTCAATCTGACGTTGATGTCAATGGGAAATGTCTCTCAGCTATGAGAAGAGACTCCCAGTGGGCGGAGCCACTCGGCCAGGGCCGTGGATTTAAATATCACTGTGTTGTGGTGAACATTCTAATTAATACTCATGTTGTATTCTCTCTCTCTCTCTGTCCCTCTCTCTCTCTCTCTCTTTCTCTCTCTCTGTCCCTCTCTTTCTCTCTTTCTCTCTCTTTCTCTCTCTTATTACAGAGTCTTCAAGAAGTCTAGCCCCAACTGCAAGGTACGTTCTAACACCCCTGTGTGTGTGTGTGTGTGTGTGTGTGTGTGTGTGTGTTTGCAAGGCAGAGTTCCTTCTATTTCCCTCAGGTTATTATTTTCTGTAGACTCCCTCTCTCTCTCTCTCTCTCTCTCTCTCTCTCTCTCTCTCTCTCTCTCTCTCTCTCTCTCTCTCTCTCTCTCTGTCCCTCTCTCTCTCTCTCTTTCTCTCTCTCTCTCTCTCTCTCTCTGTCTCTCTCTCTCTCTCTCTCTCTCTCTCTCTCTCTCTCTCTCTCTTTCTTCACTCATTTTCAGATCATCTGCTCTCCTGATTGAAGCCCTCCCTCTCCTCTCTTAAGTGTTGTATCTCTATCGATGTTCCCTTTATTGACCTTCTACTCAGTCTGATCTCTCCCTGATCTCCTTTCTTCCACGTAGCATTTACTCCATCATCACTCCATCATCTTATCCTCCGTTTGGCTGCAATCCGTTCTGCCCATTTTACTATTTGTCTCTCCCTCCCACTCTTTCCCTGATTCCCTCTTCCTCTCCCTCTCTCTGTCTTTCTATCCGTTGTTTCTCTTTCTCGTTGTCCCTCTTCTCCACCCCCCTTCCAACTTTTCTCTCTCTCTCTCTCTCTCTCTCTCTCTCTCTCTCTCTCAGTTTGTCTCTGATGGAGGGATGACTGTGTTTAGATGACGTGAGAAGGGAGTAGACAGAGTAGGGGTCAGTGTGTGTGTGTGTGTGTGTGTGTGTGTGTGTGTGTGTGTGTGTGTGTGTGTGTGTGTGTGTGTGTGTGTGGGTGTGAGCAGAATAATAACATTCTCTCTCTCCCTCTCTCCATCTCTCTACCCCTCCCTCTCTCCATCTCTCTACCCCTCCCTCTCTCCATCTCTCTACCCCTCCCTCTCTCCATCTCTCTACCCCTCCCTCTCTCCATCTCTCTACCCCTCCCTCTCTCCATCTCTCTACCCCTCCCTCTCTCCATCTCTCTACCCCTCCCTCTCTCCATCTCTCTACCCCTCCCTCTCTCCATCTCTCTACCCCTCCCTCTCTCCATCTCTCTACCCCTCCCTCTCTCCATCTCTCTACCCCTCCCTCTCTCCATCTCTCCACCCCTCCCTCTCTCCATCTCTCTACCCCTCCCTCTCTCCATCTCTCCACCCCTCCCTCTCTTCAGCTCACAGTGTACCTGGGGAAGAGAGACTTTGTTGATCACCTGGACCATGTAGATCCAGTTGGTGAGTAAAAGGGTGTCTTGACGCATGCACGCACGCACGCACACACACACACACACACACACACATACACACACACACACACACACACACACACACACACACACACACACACACACACACACACCTACAGACAGACACACACACACACACCTACAGACAGACACACACACACACCTACAGACACACACACACACACACACACACACACACACACACACACACACACACACCTACAGACAGACACACACACACACACCTACAGACAGACACACACACACACCTACAGACAGACACACACACACACACACACACACACACACACACCTACAGACAGACACACAAACACACACCTACAGACAGACAGACACACACACACACACACACACACACACCTACAGACACACACACACACACACACTCAGACACAGGCACACACACACACACACACACACACCCCACTGCTTAGGTAATGTTGTTGAACATGTCGGTGCAATCTCTTGCACTGGGTTGCTATGGCAACACACTACACAGGGGAACACTGTCGCCCCATGAGGGCTTTGGGGTGTGTGTGTGTGTGTGTGTGTGTGTGTGTGTGTATGTGTGTGTGTGTTTGTTGTCTTGTTGTTGACCGCTCTCTCCCTCTCTGTGTGTGTGTGTGTGTGTGTGTGTGTGTGTGTGTGTTGTAGATGGAGTGCTTCTGATTGACCCAGAGTACCTGAAGGACAGAAAAGGTAAGATGTTTGTCGCATGTTTGTGTTCTAGTTTTGGAAACGATTCAAATGATGTGAAAACAATGTTTTCCCTGCTTGTAATCTTCATCATTCACTCATGTCCCCTCCCCTCCCCTCCCTCCCTTCCACCCCCTCCCCCTCCCTCCTCCCCCTCCCCTCCCCTCCCCTCCCTCCCTTCCACCCCCTCCCCCCCCCTCCCCCTCCCCAGTCTTTGTGACTCTGACCTGCGCGTTCCGGTATGGCCGTGAGGACCTGGACGTTCTGGGTCTGTCTTTCCGGAAGGATCTGTACATCTCTACGTTCCAGGCCTTCCCTCCGCTGCCAGAGGAATGCAAACCTCTCAGCCGCCTGCAGGAGAGACTTCTGAAGAAGCTCGGCCAGCACGCACACCCCTTCAACTTCACTGTGAGTTACACACACACACACACACACACACACACACACACACACACACAGGCAGAGACACACACACACACACACACTCACACACACACACTCACACATACACACACATACACACACACACTCACACACACACACTCACACATACACACACACACTCACACACACACATACACACACACACACACACACACACAGGCAGAGACACACACACACACACACACTCACACTCACACATACACACACACACTCACACACACACACTCACACACACGCACGCACATACACACACACACTTCACTGTGAGTTACACCACACCCACACACACACACA